>NC_041224.1:121709910-121712400 GCF_002837175.3 Physeter macrocephalus | reverse complement strand
AACCCGGTTCCCCTGCATCAGCAGGCGGACACGCAACCACTGCGCCACCAGGGAAGCCCTGAGGATCTTTTTATCATTCAGATTTCTCAGGACTACACCTCAACCTAATGAGTCATAACCTTTGGGAGGGTGGAACCCTGGAATTTGCATTCTTAACAAACTTCCCAGGGGACTCCTGAGCACACTGAAGCTTAAGAATCCCCAAAGGGCATCTCATGTCTTTAAAAAAAAATTAGTTGCATGCATGGTGCATGATCCCTTCCTTCTCCATTTCACATCTTCCCTCTTTTCTACCTGGAATAGAAACCTTAAGGGCCTCCTCCCCTTCTCTCTATTTATTTCTTGCTTTTTTTCTGCTATCATTTCTTGCTGCCTCCTTTCTGCCTCTTGTGGTTAGGAAGAACCACATTTATGCAGGAAAGAGCTATTTG
This sequence comes from Physeter macrocephalus, assembly GCF_002837175.3. Lineage (NCBI taxonomy): Eukaryota > Metazoa > Chordata > Mammalia > Artiodactyla > Physeteridae > Physeter > Physeter macrocephalus. The sequence continues at coordinate 121,711,969 of NC_041224.1, read as the reverse complement.
CTCCCTGCATATGTGCAAAGTTTACATAGCACTTATATATCTTTCAACTTGGTAATTGTCCAGTATGGTCGTTGAAGAGGTGCTGTGCATACTTCACAGGCTGCTGAATTTCAATTCCACAGAAATCATCAGTCATTCCCCCTTCTGGGCTGGATGCTTGCATCTCTGTCAGTGAGAGTCACCAGACCTTGAATGTGAACACTCAAGGAAGATGGTATTCCCGTCAGTGTTGCTAGATAGGGTACAGATCTGCAGCACTTTGAGCCTTGTTCAGACTGGCTTCTCAGTCTTTCTCTACTCATTTAATTTCTTTCACTTTCTTTGACTCCCCAGCCCCCATAAGCCATACCCTTACTCATCCATGAATAACTTCTTTCTTGCATGCTTCCTCTGGAACAAGTGCCACAAAGAGGTCCCTTGGAAGGATTTGGGTTTCTATTCTTATAATCTCTGTGCGTGGCTGTTTACATAGAAACTGTCAGAGCCAGAAAGAGAGAAGTAGGCAAGTTATGATGTACAGAGCCCTACTCCTCTGCCATTGTTTGGGTTTAATCACTTCATGTTTGGTTTCACTCAAAATCCTCATGCCTTGCAGGGTTGAGCTGACTGTTCACAAACACTGGAGTGTTAGTCTTTTTCTATCTGCTCAGCAACATAAAAAAAGCATGATCCAGAATATGTTCTCACAGTGCCTTTAGGCTGTCCTGGTGGATGGGGGCTGTATGGGGAAGGGTACTGAGGGACTGGGACACATTGCATATTTTCTTCCTTTGGAGTATCCCAGTGAGGAATCATTTAAGAGAGGAATATGGTTAATTTAGCTTAGCCCACAATTATTCTTTTTTTTCTGTTCTTTTTCTTTTCTTAGTTCCAGCATGTGGGATCTAGTTCCCTGACCAGGGATTGAACCTGGGCCCCCTGTGTTGGGAGTGCAGAGTCTTAACCACTGGACCACCAGGGAAGTCCCAACCCACAGTTATTCTATCATCAAATGCTTAGTAACACAGTAATAATCTGTAGAATTCTCTGGGAAATGTAGCTGAAGAACCAAGGAGTTTGTCATTTAACTGGTAGATTAACCATAATTTTTACTCCTATTCTTCCCTCTTTGGATCCACTACTGGGCATTTGCTCCTGTGTTAGAGGAAGCATAGAAGAAAGGTCCCTTTGTTAGGAAGGGCTAACAGCTCTTTCAATTTCCTTCTGATTTCAGGATGCATTTTTTGTCTCACCCTGACATTGTAGGCCATGCCTCGTGTTGTACTAACTACCTTTCCAACCATCACCCCTCCTGTGTTCCTGAACATTCTCTGTGCTCTGGCCACCTGCTGCTTCATGTGCTGCATGCTTTCTCAACTTTATGACTTTCCTCATCCTGTTCCCCATGCTTAGAATGCTCCTTATTTTCATCTCTCTCTTTTATGAGGCCTTTCCTGATTGACACCTCCTCTTCTCCCTGCTTAATTTATTTTTTTGAATTTTTGAATTTTATTTTATTTTTTTATACAGCAGGTTCTTATTAGTTATCTATTTTATACATACGAGTGTATACATGTCAATCCCAATCTCCCAATTCATCACACCAGCCCCCCCGCCACTTTCCCCCCCTTGGTGTCCATACGTTTGTTCTCTACATCTGTGTCTCAATTTCTGCCCTGCAAACCGGTTCATCTGTACCATTTTTCTAGGTTCCACATATATGCGTTAGTATACAATATTTGTTTTTCTCTTTCTGACTTACTTCACTCTGTATGGTAGTCTCTAGATCCATCCACGATTCTACAAATGACCCAATTTCGTTTCTTTTTATGGCTGAGTAATATTCCATTGTATATATGTACCACATCTTCCTTATCCATTCATCTGTCGATGGACATTTAGATTGCTTCCATGACCTGGCTATTATAAATAGTGCTGCAGTGAACACATGTGTTTTTTGTTTATTTGATGATGACCATTCTTACTGGTGTGAGGAGATAACTCATTGTAGTTTTGATTTGCATTTTTCTAATAATTAGTGATGATGAGCAGCTTTTCATGTGCTTCTTGGCCATCTGTA
>NC_041224.1:121708750-121709403 GCF_002837175.3 Physeter macrocephalus | reverse complement strand
TGGGTTTATCTCTGGGCTTTCTATCCTGTTCCATTGATCTATATTTCTTTTTTTGTGCCAGTACCATATTGTCTTGATTACTGTAGCTTTGTAGTATAGTCTGAAGTCAGGGCGTCTGATTCCTCCAGCTCCAGTTTTTTCCCTCAAGATTTCTTTGGCTATTTGGGGTCTTTTGTGTCTCCATAAAAATTTTAAGATTTTTTGTTCTAGTTCTGTAAAGAACGCCACTGGTAATTTGATAGAGATTGCATTGAATCTTTAGATTGTTTTGGGTTGTATAGTCATTTTCACAATATTGATTCTTCCAATCCAAGAATATGGTATATCTCTCCATCTGTTTGTGTCATCTTTGATTTCTTTCATCAGTGTCTTATAGTTTTCTGAGTGTGGGTCTTTTACCTCCTTAGGTAGGTTTGTTCCTAAGTATTTTATTCTTTTTGTTGCAATCGTGAATGGGATTGTTTCCTTAATTTATCTTGCATAGGAATGCAAGAGATTTCTTTGCATTAATTTTGTATCCTGTAACTTTACCGGATTCATTGATCAGCTCTAGTAGTTTGCTGGTGGCATCTTTAGGATTCTCTATGTATAGTATCATGTCATCTGCAAACAGTACAGTTTTTACTTTTCTTTTCCAATTTATATTCCTTTTA
>NC_041224.1:121686335-121708382 GCF_002837175.3 Physeter macrocephalus | reverse complement strand
TCACAGTTTCAATTACAGTGCTTGTGATTGGTCTGTTCATATTTTCTATTTCTTCCTGGTTCAGTCTTGGAAGGTTATACCTTTCTAAGAGTTTGTTCATTTCTTCTAGGTTGTTCATTTTATTGGCATAGAGTTGCTTTTAGTAGTCTCTTATGATGCCTTGTATTCTCCCTGCTTAATTAACCAATGAATTCATTCAACACATGCTAACTGAATGCTTATTGTGTGAAAGACTAGGTTGAGCCTTCATGATACAGCAATAATGAAGACAGACCTGGTCTCTGTTACCACAGAGATGTGGTTCTCCATCTATGGAACCCTATCTCACTTTGCTTACATTACCCTTACAGCAAGTGCTTTTACTTATTGCTTGTTTTTATAATTTTATTTTGAAACAATTTCAAATTTATAGTAACATTAAATAGTACAAATGGCTTACATGTGTCCTTCACCCAAAGACTCTGTTTTAGTTGCCATCATAGCAACAGGATACAATCTAAGACTATAATTTTACACCTAGTCTTCATTTTACTCAGCTCTCCAACCCGGAACAATTCTTCAGTCTTTCTTTAACTTTCCATGACCTTGAAGAGTTCAGAAGATTACCGGCCAGTTTGGGTTTGTTTGATGTTTCCTCATAATAAGACCCAGAATTTTGGGCCAGACTGCTACAGGAGTGATGCTGTATTCTCATGTCATCCTGTCTGCGGACAGTTGCTTTATCACCTTGTCTCATTGCTGGCTGCCTTAACGTTCATCCTTACTTAACGTGATATAGTCTGGGTTTCTCCATTGTAAAGTTACCTTTCTTCCCGTTTGTACTAACAGATAGTTTGTCAAGAGACACCTGGAGACTATGTAAAATCTAGTTATGCATCCCACACTGATCTACTCATTTTAGTATCCATTGATGTTTCTTGCCTGAATTAATTATTACTCTAATAGTTGCCAAATGGCAAATTTTCTAATTCACTATTTACTAATTGGTATTCTGTAGTATGTATGTACGTGTGTGTGTGTGTGTATGTATGTATTTATATCAGTGTATACTCAGAAACTTACTTTTTATTCAATGAGTTATAATAATTAATTACAATAATTATTTATTTTGATGCTCAGAGTGTTTCAGATTTGGCCAGTGGCAGCTTCCTAAAGCTGGTACACCAAAAGACTACAGGTGCATCTTCTTTCTTTGCCCTAGCCACTCTGGAATCAGCCACTTGTCCAGGTCCTATTTTGTTTGTTTGTTTTGGTGGAGGAGTGGCATTTAAATGTCAAGAACTATGTTAGGTGTGCTTTACTGCTACGCAGACATTGCTGCTCTTAGGCCCTCTTAGTGGGCAGAGCAAATATACGTATATAAGTATATACATATATAATACATATATACTGCAGATATATGTATATCATTCATATGTATATATACACATTTAAATGTCTACATATTTCTCTTTTTATATATACATTAAAAAATCTACCCCTGCTATCACCAGGTATCTTAAGTTCCAATCTATCACTTCAGGGTTCATTCCTGCTTCCTCCTTTTCATATTTGTACTTCCTTCTTTGAGAGTAAAAAGCCTGGCTCCCATTATCTTCCATGTATTTACATATTTACTCAATTCCCCAGTCTCCTGACTTGCTGGGCTGCAGCACTGCTCTGACGGTCTCCTTTGTGTTGACCCTGGATGTCACGGGGCTGCCTTCTTTACAGGAAGGGGGAAAGAAGGCAGGGTCATCACCTTTGTGTGTGTGTAAAAAATAAGGTGCTTTTTAAAAAAAAAAAAAAAATTACATCTTGACAAACAGTAAATTGTCTCTCATCTATCTCTTTTTCATTCATACGTATACAGATAAATAGATATAGATATATGTAAACTTTTTACCTTCCTTTAAAATCACCCAATAAAAATGATGACTCTGAATGAACATGTTTCATAAGGTTTTTGACAAAAAGGGGTTAGTTTACCTTCTTGGCTTGACACCAAAGGGCACCGCTTAGAGTCATTTGCACACATGTTTTGTTCCTGCCCCAGGGCTCTAAGCTTCTTAAGGTCAGAGGCTGACTTCTGTCTGTTCTTGAGTCAATGGAACCCCTTGCACAGTGTTTGGAGCAGAACATGTGTCCAATCTGTTAAATTGATTATTTTCCTCCTCTCAGAACTGACCAGCTATTTTACAGAATTGATTGAACTTATTCATTATTCTGACATTGCATGCAAGTAGCTTCAGCCCATACAAATATCTTACCTGAAATGTCTTAGGAAGCTTGTCAGAACTGCAGAGGTCAGAAGTTTATACACTAGAAAATCTTTAATAAGCTGAATAATGTCCTTAATTAGGAAAATAAGAAAAAAATGTGAATGAAACAAAGAGGCATTATAGAGATGCTTATTTACATAAAATTGTTGGGGTTGTTTACTTTTTCTAGCACATGAAATTCTATGCAGCAAATAGATTCTGTTCAAAATAGAAATAGTTGATTAAAGGAGATATATAAATTTCTTTACATTGCAAATTATAAAATGGAATAACAGTAAATTGTAAAAAGTAACTTTTAAGCTTAACAATGGACTTGTTATAGGTATAATTTGGCTTGAAAATATGCATTTCACACCACTGGCATCATGCCTGGTGTGTCTTCACCAAGTTTTGAGTGCCTGTTCATACTGTGTTCAAGTTACATCAATGTCAAGCCCCACAATAGGAATTCCTCTCTCCCAGTAGTTCTCAAGACTATCTGTAAATCAGTTGTCATTCTTATTGTCACAGACATCTTCTTGTTCTTTTTTTTTTTTTTTGTGAAATCAGCCACCATTCTGTTTATTCTGAGATGGATAAAAAATCAAGATAGAAACAAAATCCTACTCGGACTACCTGCTAGTCATCTGTTCCCACCCATCTCATCCCAATGTTCCCATGCTGCTCTCCTCACACCACCCCTGGGGAAAGACTACTCGCCTGTCTTTCGTTTGTTTGTTTTCCCTCCTCAATTTTTTTTTTTCAGCTATCTTCTTAAGATGACTTCAGAGTGGGTCTTCCTCCATAACCACTGGCTATTTTCTCCCCTCTCCTGGCCTCATAAATTAGATTTTGGACCCACTCAATTTATAGTCTAGTTGAGACAGGTTAGATAAATGATGACTGACATCTGATAGCACACCAGCCAAGGTTAAAAATGCAGTTTTTGGTTCATTAAACTCCACAGAAAAGGTCAACCTTTAATAATTGTAAAATCTACTAAGCTAGATTCTCGAGAGGCTTCTTTTTGGTAGACTTGCTTGAGACAGAGATGTGCCAAGGTATGAATTAATTTCCTTCTTTTTCCTGGCATTAGTGAGATTGCCTAGGATTGAAGATGAAGACCAATCTGGTCTGCAGCATTATAAAAGATGTATTTATCTCATGGTGTTGTCAGCATAATGGGAGTAGACAACACATTTCAAGTTCTGCTTACAGGGATAGGCTTTCATGGAAAGTTATATAGATAAAATGTCTCTCCACAATATAACATCTCTTCCCATTCTCTTGCAATTTAACCTTTTCTGACTACCATGGCAACTCATATCTTATAATAAATGATGGTCACCACTCTCCATAGAAAGGGAGAATTAAGCTGTAGGTTTGTCCTCAGTTGTCTTTTTTTGGTGATCTTAACTTCCCCTCCTGAGTTCTTTACATGCTGGGATACACAGCCTGCACTGGTGAGAATTAAAAGTTTCCTATCTGGATTAGTGTGTTAAGAATAAGTATTTGCCTTGATGTCTAATGTTCATACATCAAAGATTTGGTGAAAACTAGATCAATTTAGTTGTGAAAGAATGTTCTTTTAGAGTAAAAAAGATGTGGATTGTAATCTTGATTCTATTACTTCCTAGGCAAGTTTCTTCACCTCTCCAAGTCTTAGTTTTCTTATCAATCAATTGAGGATAATAATACCAGAGAATGGTTGTGAGACTCACATGAGATAATGTCTGCAGAGTGCTTCACACAGTGCCTTATATGGAGTAAATGTTCAGAAGTGATAGCAACTATTATAACGATATTAACACATTTGTGGAAGAGGAAGAATTTCAACTTTATTATCTACTCATACCCTGTTCTCTGAATGAGACTGTAAAATTTTAAGTCAAACGATAATACAAATTATTACAGGGGAAATAAACTCATAGACAAAAATATGGGAAGTTAGTGGTTATTAAGTAACCATCTTGAACGCGGACCAGAAGAGGAGAGGGATGCAGGCAAATGGTGAGGTGGGTTTAGGATATTCACTGCTTTCCTTTTTCCCTCATTCTAGATGCCAGTAGAACTCTTCCCTTTCAGTTTTGAGTATCACCTCTTCTGGATCTCCCTTGAATCTTTCATGGGGGATTCTTTAGGACTATAATTTTAAGGCTTAATCAACCCCCATTACTAAAAAACAAAATACAACAAAACAACCCTAAACAGAAGCCTTCAGTGTGCTATGCAGAGGGTCATATTTTCATAACCAGCTCACTCATTTAATTTGAAGTCCTTCTGAGTTTGAGTTCTGGGATATCTGTCTATTGGGGTAAAGCAAAATCAAACTGATGTTTTCAACAAGCTTCTTCTTATTGCTTTAAAAAAGAGGCTTCCTGGATTACTTGAATATCTAAATAAAGGTACTAAACTTTTCAGGTCATTTATGATTGTGATAATATTAAGAATACACTTGTTTAGACTATGCAGTTTGGTTAAACTGTTGCTTGATAATTTCAAAAACCATCAGAGCATTTCCTTATGGCATCACAGTTTAAGACAAAAAATAAACAGCCTGTTGAGCAGAAATTTTAGATGCAATAGATAAGAACGTTAAAAGTAAATAATTTAAGTTATTGAAAGGAGCTATGAATCAATGTAGACTCTCCAAGGCCATACTTGTTAGTAGGTCTGCTAAGGGCTCAGGAGGGATGTAGGATGTACCCATAAGGTCTCAGAAGGTCAGATGTCTCTTATGTGCTCCACATCTCCATGTTTCCATTCAGACCACACATCCAGCTACTCAGAAGGCGATGTGCCTCATAGAGATCATGCAGAGAAAGACGTAATAGGCCAAAAGGTTTATTGTTACCCCTCTCTGTGGGTATCTAATAGCTCTTGTGATATTTCATTTCTTTTTATAAAGAAAAAAATATTTCACCATGGTCAGTACTAGTGTATTCATTCATGTAATAGAAATAGATAATATTCAGCTATATGTGCCCCTGGAATTACAAAGGGAGGAGGAAAATCAGAGAAATGCAGAGACTTGGCGTCCAAGAGGAGAAAGTACAGTCATCTCTTGGTATCTGCAAGGGATTGGTTCCTGGTTCCCTCCCACTCTGCAGATGCTCAAGTCCCTTGTATAAAATGGCGTAGTACTGTCGGCCCTCTGTATCCGTGGGTTCTGCACCCATGGATACTGAAGGCCGACTGTATTCTGAGAAGGAGATGGTAGTTACCAATGCCAAATGGAGCAGACAGGCCTGGAAAGTAAGGGTTAAGAAAATGGTACTCAATTTAGTGAGGTCATTTGTTGATCCTTGAAAGTTTTCATAAGAAAAGTGGTTTGGGAAGCCTGAATTTTTTTTTCAAGTGGATGTGGGGTGGTTATGATGGGAATTTTAAGGTGTGTGAGTGAGAACAGGTGCACTGTATGAATATCCTTTAAAGAAATTTGTGAGAGGAAGGCTGCGTTGAGGCTGGTAGCTGGAAAGATCAGTAGAAGCATGAAAGAAACAACCTTTAAGCCAGTAACACCTGCATATCTTTGGCGATTCAGACCTGTGGAAGAAGAGGTTGCAGATTCTGCTAAGAGAATGGATAGATGTAAGAACTAGATCCTCTAGGAGTAAGGAATGAATCTTATTTTATACTTTTACTTCCTAAACATTGAAAATAGTAGCATTTACCAGAATGGTGATGTAGGCTTTGTAAAGTGATACCAGGTGTGCAGAGCACTCTTGTCCACAACTTATGACTAGAAATTAATGCTGACAGTCCTGAGTATGATCTATCTTACAGAGCTTTCTGGCCAGAAACCCTTTTTAAGCAGAATCTAAGCTAATAGGAAAAACTTGTCAGAGTCCTAGGTTAGATTAATTCTCGGCTGGTTATGGATAGTCTACATCAGCTTGTCACATTCTGCTGCCCAAATATAGTAAACACGCCCATTGGAAAGCATAACTTAAAAATGGTGCCAAAAATGACAGTTTCAGGCTGTCAGTGTGGAGTGATCACTGCTCCCACCATCCTGGTTCTCCACTCTTTCATTCTAAAGGACAGATGAGTTCGTAGAGTATTTATGTTTTATTCGGATTAACTAATTGCGATTTTGGTCTTTTTCTCTAGTTGCCTGTTCCTTTACTTAAAATTAATTTGTTACAAGGCACAGTGAGTTAATTAGTATGATTAGCTCCCTCATCTCCATGCTTGCATTTTTAAGAACCTTAAAGTCAAGGTACTGCTTACACAGATGATTATTTGCAGACAGTTAATTCTTGAGTTATTGTCTTGGGATGACCATTATCATATCATTAGCATGTCTTTTATATTTCTTGATTCATTAGGAAGAAGCATCTTACTTTTATATCCGATTTTAGAACTTCCATTGTCAGTAAATATTAGCAATAAGCTTCTGTCAACAATATTTTTGTGTTACATACTTTCAAAATATGAAATTTAAAATTCAAAAAGAATTGATTTCCTATACATAGGTTTAGGAAGGTGATGGTAGTCAGCTTTTTCATTCATTAATCATAATGAATAATCGGTGAGTTTTCAACTTGCACCTGTTTAAAATTTGAAGCTGAGGGGAAAAGTGCACCACTAGGGGCCACTCTGATCTTAAAGCATAAACCAACTAATGACAATTGCAACAATGACAATGAAAGTGGTATCAATAGAAAATTTATTTATGGTTAAGATAGAGGTAGTTTGTGTGACTTTAATATCCTAAATTTGGGACATCAAGTTTCAGGCTTGATGAGGATTTTTCTTCAAAAATGATTTTTTTCAGATGTTATCCAAATACTTTTTATTAGTTGACATTACTAAATAATTTCTGAAATCAGTAAATTTGGAAATACTGCTAACTTTCATAAAGGAGAAAGGTGTAGTTTGATGATTCTAAGATAGGGAGTCATCAATTTAGTATTGATATCAGTTTTCACTACCAAACTGGGAAAGCTATTTAACTGTTCTATTCTGGCTTGATTCCCCATAAAGAGATAATAAGCTTATCTGCCTCTCAGGAGTGTCATGAGGGAGAGTTGGTTAAAGTGTGCAGAGTGTCCTGATGACAGTAACTGTTGAATATTATTATGTAAAGCAATGTAATGATAGTAAAATCAATGAAATGCTTGAATGAAGGAGTTGTTCGTTGATCAGCCTCATATTAAAACATCAGTCATGTGTGGTAAGTAAAAGTTACCTCTATGTAGAGTATTTCTATATGAAGAAGGCAAATAAAATTTCCCAAATTGTTGATATTTGGCTTTAAATATAGTCACTGGTTTGCAAAAATCCACCTGATGATCAGACTAATCTGATTGACCTAGCACTTTTGGCGGAAGAGCTTTGAGGGGGTTCTTTTTACCTAGAAGACTTTGCTGGGAGAAGTCTATGAAATCCTTGACGTTAATTGTCAGCAAAGCCTAAACATATATATGCAGGTTAAGCAAATATACATATTTGGAAGTCCACACCTTTCATAAGAATCTCAAAGAAACCCATGATCCGAATAAAGGTTATTCTCACTGTTCTAGGGTTTTTGATGGTGGCAATAGCTAGTATGATATCACAGGGCTTGAATGAAGGCAGAATCAAGGGAAAATGACCATCAAAAGCACTTTAAGTTGGGGGGAAAAGTGATGAAAGGTTCACTGGTGGTCTGAATAGGAACTTTGGTCATTGTATGCATTGCAGCATATGTGGCTTTACATGTATAAGAAGACCAAGAATTTTTTTAAAGCTGTTTTAGACTCAGATCTTCTTTCAACTGCTGCTTTTTTGTTTCTGCCCTTTCACTCTCAGAATTATGCTCCATTATTTTCTAGCTTTCCGGAAAGCAAGGGCCTGGGTGTGACCTTTGAACCAAATCACTCTACCTATCAAAGTCATAATGTATTGTTCTATGATGGATGGGCTAGTGGGTGGGCAATAATTATAGAATAATTTTTCTTGGACTGGGAACGTTTCCAGGGAGAATGAAGAGGGAAGATACGAATATTGAGGAATAGGCAGAAATTGTGGATTCACTAAAATAAAGAGATATTTCCTTCTGGAAGCCTGTGTTGGGATGTCCAGAGTGCAGTGTGGGTAAATGAATTGGCTACAGTCCCAGCCTAGAGGGAATCAGAACTTTCTTCAGTCATGGCTGGGATTGTGTCTGCAGACACATGTAAGAGAAAATTCATATTTTCTGATTGGCTGACATTGAAAAATGAATGCTTTCACACAATAGTAACAAAGGAATTTTGGGCAGTCATCTCTATCCGCATTTGAGTAAAATACTGATCCATGACTGGCTTCAGGTTGTTCAGCCAATCAGTTTCAGGGCCCAAACTGCTGCTTCTGACTCTCTGCCCACTCAGGTGGGGCAGCTTCTTTTTGGTTTTTTTATTAGGTGACTCAGCATTGCCTTTTCTGTGCTTTTTTTCTGTTATGAGCTCCAACACAGAACAGAGTTATTGAGTCTGTGTGTTCCTTGGCATCTAATTATTTTCCTGTCTCACATGCTGCATTGATAAATCCAGGTTTCCTAACATGTTTAATCATAGTTCACTCTGAACTTAATTCACTTAAATCTTATTTTTTGATCAAAGATTTAAAACTTTAATAACAACAGCATGTGAATATTGTACTAAAGATTATAATTCAAGAGAGTATGTCTATGTAGACTATTAAATAATTATTAATACTAAAAAAAAAGAAAATAAACACATACTAAAATTGAATTAACTACATGCCAGACACTGTTCTAAGCACTTTACATTTATTTACTGATTTAATCACCACAACAAACATATGAAGATGATACTGTGGAAGGATAGAATTTAGATATAATAGAGTCTTATTATACTAGAGTCTTATTTTAAAAAAGAGAAGCAAATACCTAAATATATTTGGGAATAGCACCTTTAGTTTGAGCTGTTGTATGTCCTTATTTAGAGTCTCGACTTAAGGTCCCCTGGGTTTGCAGCTGTCAGTTTACAGCTGACAACTGTCTCACCTGGTCTGTCAGATCCAGAAAATAACAAATTTTTCAAACAGTTCATTAAAAAAATCAGGCTTTAGGAAGCAAACTTCCACACCTGGAATGGCATTTGTCTATTGAGTAAGCAGAAGAGGACTTGAGATGCTTGATGAGAAAAACAATGAGTTAAGTGCAAAAGTACACACAATTAGCTCTGAAATAGGAAGAATTCACTTTGTGGTAAGTAACCTTGGAAATTTCTAGTGAGGATCAAAGGTTGCCCCTTAATGAGGGCAACTTGTTAAAAAAAAGTGTGACAAAAAAACAAACACAAACAAAAGTGTGACATATTCTGTGGCTCCCTGAAAGGTTTGTATGCATATGTAGAAAGAGAATGGACACATAGAATGAAGAGGGAGAGGATGCAAGTAGACTAAAGCTCAGTTATTTGGCTACCAGAATGTCAGAAAACTATGAGCATAGCAATTGTCCCTAATGTAGGCTACTTGTGGGGTGTCAGAGGCAGGGAACAAAGCACCACATTTGAATATAGTAACAGTCCCTGGACATTCAAGAGCTACAGTAGTGTTCAAGAGGCATAATATTCAATTAATCAGATTCTTTTCTTTTTTTTGAGAGAGGTATTCACTTTATTTTACCACTTATAAAAGTTATAAAGAAATCAGAGAGTGAGCTGAGACAAAAGCACAAGATTTATTCATTAATTCATTTGTTCAACTTACTTTTTGTCACACATTTTTTGGGCTGATTGGGAATTAGTAGTAAACCCCTATTGAGCTTATATATGGAGTTCATGGAGTTTCCATGAGCCAGATGGAAGAACTGTAGGAAGAGAAGTTTTGGTTTGGAGTGGGGAGAAGATTAGGAGCTCGGTTTAAAGGTGCTTAGTTTGAAGTTTCAATTAGATATCTGTGTTGAGCAGGGGATTGGTATATGAATTTAGAGTTTAGGGGGAAGCCTAGGCAGAAGATAAAAACTTGGGAGTTTTGGTAATCATTAGTGCTATTCACCACAAATTTCCATTTTCCCTTCTAATATGGTTTCATCTTAATAATTGTACTTTTCTGCTCATGGTGGTCATATTACTTGCTCTGTCTAATTAGAATGGAAGTGATATGTGTTACTCCTGGGTGGAAGCTCTAGCAATCAATGCACAATTTGCCATGGCAACTGGCAGTGTTCAAAATGGTAGCTGCTCTTTCACCTCGTGTCCCAGAGAGGGGACAATGTGGGGTAGAGCCCTTAGGCAACCTACAGTTGACAGGTAACATGAATGAGAACCTTCTATTAAGCTACTGAGATTTGGGGGCGTTTGGTTACCGTGGCATGACTTGACTATCTATCATGATAAATAGATAGGTAGATGTAGGTAGATATACATATAGACAAATTTAGGAAAGAGAAGTTCCAGAGCTAGAAAGCCTGAAAGTATTCCAACATTAAAAGGTTGGGCAGTTAGGAGGAAGCAGGCAAAAGACTGAGAAGAAGGTTTGGGGACGATGTGGTGTCCTGGAAGTCAAGTGAAGAAAGTTTTTCAAGGAGGAAATAATGTTCAACCATGTCAAAGGTTGCGAAGTCAGGTGTAAGAAGAGGAACATGGATTTACATTGTGGATATCATTGGAGAGCTTGGCAAGAGCACTTTGGCAGGAGCATAATCTGGAGTGAGTTTAAGTGAGAACAGGAAGAGAGAAATTGGGTAGAGCAAGTATATTCATCTGTTTCAAGGTGTTGAAATGGGGCCATAGCAGGAGAGGGAAGTGGAATCATGAGTGCTTTTTTTTTAAAAGATGATAGAAATACTGCATGACACGTACAGATGGGCAAATTAATGATGTGGGAGGGAGGAGGGGTTGTGAGAGTGTTCCTCTTGAGCAGGAGAGATGGAATTAGATCTAGAGCTCAAATGGAGGGGTCAGCCTTGTTAGGAAAGTGGTGGTCATGAATTTAAAGTGAGGTCAGCACAGTTGTATAGTTTTCCTCCAGACACATTCAGCTGTGTGTAGGTGCGGAGTAGATGAAGAGTTGGATTCATTTAGACTTGGAAGTGATGACTTGATTACCATTTAAAAGTGCATTAGTTATTCTCAATGTGGGAAATCAAATAAGAGGAGTGGGTTTTAATGAAAGCTAACAAACCAGTGCTGCCCTCCACCTAGATATTTGAAAGAAGACATTCCTGACCACTTAGGACCAAAAGAAACAGTAACAACAAGAACAATAGCCATGAAATTTTATTCCTCAAGAAGGTTGGGTGGTTTCTCTTCCTGCTGATCTTCAATAAAAGAGTAGATGCTCTCTGGTCAGAAAGGATTATAGACCCTTAAGTAAAGAAAATAAGTACTCCAAATATCTGATGATTCTGATTGTGTTAAAGGTAACTAATAGCTTTTTGTGTCCTAGTTACTCTTTTATTCCTGCCCCTCCCAGCATAGTTAATCACTTTTTGTTAGTGGCCTTTCACTGTGTCACGCAATAATATAAGCATGGGGTATTTGAGCCCAGCTCCAGCTAGTTATTAGCACGTTTTATATGGCATCTGTATGGGAAATCCATAGTGAGTGAGATTAAGGCAATAAAGTGAGAAAATGAAAAAAATCATCCAGGAAGTGAGTGTCCATGGCCAAAATCACCAATACTTTTGTATATATATAACAATTTAGCATCAATGAGTTTGTTGCAGTAGTTATAACAGGCCTTGGCAAGGAGTTTTAGGTTAGAAGAGGATTTCCATTTATTATAAATCAGAGTGCTATGATGTGTTGTTCAATTTGTTGGAGTTTCATCTGGAACACTGAGTCAGCCCTACTGATGAGGGGAAGAGACATGACTAAAATGAGCAAATCTGGGTCTAGTTGGCTGTATGAGAGCAGAGTCAGCTGTGCCACACCTCTTTGGAGTGATGGACTATTTAGATGAGATAATATTAGGCAGAGAATGCTGGGAGAACGTTGTTGAAACCATGCAAAGCCAAGTGTTTCAAATGTATCTTTGCAATTGGCTAGTTTTATAATGACAAAAACCACGCTTATGATAGCATGTTAAGTGAAGTAACCCAGTTAACAATTTTATGTATAGTATGCTCTCAACTGTTTGTTTTTTTTTTTTAAGTTATAGGAAAAAAGACTAGAAGGAACTGTATGTTAACAGTGTTTTTGTGTGTGTGGTCAGGCCACTCAAGATGACTGTTCTCTTGCTCTCTGTACATCCCCTGCTCAACCAGTCTCTGCTTCACCTACACCCTACTCACATGACTTTCCAGTCCTTAATTATAGGGCTTATTCAGTAACTGGCTATGTGCTTGCCCCCTGCCCCAGCTTCTGGTTTCCCTGGTAACTGATGAGCCAACCTGACATCAGTTCCCCAATTCACCCTATAAGTGGTAACCTCCTCCCTTTTCCCTTTCACCTTAGTGAAGACTGCTGCTCTCTGCTCTTCCACGGTGGGGTGTTGCTCCAAGACTTTGCTTAGGACTTGTAAGGTTCCCTATCCGATAAATCGTGGATGTCTCTGTTGCGGTGTCCAGGCACTTTCTTTGGTCTTGTGGCTGGGCAGTTACAAGGCTTACAGGCATGAGGAATGCAGCCCAACAGTGTGATTGGACTTTGGAGCATTAAATCTCAAAGACAAAATATTGGGGAAAATATTTGTCAGACACTTTTATTGAAAGTAAAAATTATTTATGGATTTATTTTTTGATTGCATATTGTTTGCATTATAATTTGTATACATATAGCCTGATAATAGAGATTTAATGTATGGTTATTGCCTCCAGTACTATACTAATGATGACAGGATATACTTTTAGATATAAATACTGTAAATTCTGTTTCAGGAAACCCAAAGATATATGTTTATACATCTAACATATTTATTGAACAAATGTTATGTGTCACATACTCTTATTAGGCATTGAATATATCAGACACAGTCCCTAACCTCGTGGAGCTTGCAATCTAATGGAGGGTGTACGGGCAGACCTTGAAGATATTGTGAGTAAGGTTTCAGACCATTGCAATAAATGAATATTTCAATTAAAGCGAGTCACACAAATTTTTTTGGTTTCCCAGTGCATAAGAGTTACGTTTACACTACACTGTGGCTATATATATATATATATATATACACACATACATAATACAGCTAAAAAATGCTAACCATCATCTGACAATGCAGGGGTGCCATAAACCTTGCTGTAAAAACTGCAGTATCTGTGAAGGACAATAAAGCAAAATGCAGTAAATGGGGTATGCCTGCATTAGTTTTCTGTGGCTGCGAAAGGAATTATAGTACACTTACAGGCATGAAACAGCACACGTTTATTATCTCAGTTTCTGTGGTTAGGATGGTGGGTCCTCTGCTCAGGGTCTCACGTGGCTGCAATCAAGGTGAAGGTTTGGCTGCATTCTCATCTAGAGGCTCATTTGGGCTAGAATTTGCTTTCAAGCTCACTTGGTTGTTGATAGAATTTATTTCCTTGCACTGTATTATAGAGAACTCTGTCTTCTTGCTGGCTGTTGGACCTGAGACCATACTCAATTCTTAGAGGCTACCCTCAGCTCCTTGCCATGTGGGCCTCCCAACAAGGCTACTTTCTTCTCCAGAGCCAGCTAAGGAGGGAGAATCCCTAGAGTGAGTCTGTTAGCAAGATGGAGTTGCATATGATGTAATGCAATCACAGGAGTGATATCCCATCCCCTTTGTGTAGTCTATTGGTTAGAAGAAAGCCACAGCTCCTATAAGCAGCTAGTCATTATTGTTGGCTTCTGGGGCTGTCCCACTGGGAACACTCTGAGGGGCCTTGTAGAATTCACCTCAGAATTGATTGCAGCTGTCTTTTAGGGTTGGTCAGGGGTTGCCCTGTGCAGGGAGAATTCTCACTTCAAGGCGTATAGGTGTTTCGGAATGACTGACTAGGTTCTCAAAGGCATCTCTCTTGTGGGTAGCCGAGAAGCCCAGGGTGGAAAGTGATAGCTACCTGGAGCAGCGAGGTGAGGTGTTGTCAGGTATGTGCAATGCTGCTTACCACAGCAATGACTGGAGTTAAAGGGGGTCCAGAAGATGTGAGTTGGGGAGAAGTGTTGATGGGCACAGCAGCGAGTGGCAGAGCTGAAAGTTTTCTTTCTGACTCCACTGCCCCCAGCTTCTGGATCACCATCTCTTGAACTTTAACAACTAACTTTTTTTGGTAACTATTTTATTTCTTCTGTGCACTGAAGTTCTCTATTTAATTCTCATTGCTTTTAGTAAAAATACTTACAGCAGTGCTTCTCAAAATCTAATGCGCATGCAAATCACCTGAGGATCTTGTTAAAATACAGATTTTAATTCATTACATCAGGTGTGGTCTTCTAGTCTGCATTCCTGACAAGTTCCCAGGTGATGCTGATGCTGCTGGTCTGCAGACCACACTTCGAGTAGCTTGGTCCTAAGGTAAGAATCAAAATGAAAAGGAATAACTAGGTTGTATGTTTGAATGAATTGAATAAAATGCAGGTGTGGTGATGCACCTTGAAGTTGCTAACTCACAGAGCCTTTGTCAAACTTACTTGCTTTCTTTGTCGCCTGAAAGTTTATAAAACTTTCTGAGTGTATTTCGAATGATGATTTGAATAATACTGTTGTATAAAATCTTCTCCCAGAGATGTTCAAAGTGCTTTTTATGATCTTGACCGTCTGGTCATTGCCTTCTGGGGGCACTTGTTTCCTTATAGGAAAATAGTAATCATATACTTGTAATGTGAAAAATCTAATACTCCCCACAGAAGATCATTTTCTTGCTCTGCAAGTACCTCCTCATTACAAACTGCATTTCCTAAGCTGAAATAACAGTATCATTAGTGTACATTGAGCCTATTACAGTTTTGTCTCTATTTCCTAAAGGGACAAACATTGAATTTCAAAGTCCTGCATCATCTGCTAAGAAGTTTCATTCTGGGAACATTGTATTTACTACTGACTGATTCAATTTGATTATAGATTTTCATTCATAATATTTACAACTCCAAAGAAGAAATAAATGAAGTAATCTCAGAGATCCTATCAGACATTTATGTAGTTCTCTAAAAGGTGTGATTCACTTCTGCAGTATGGTTTCTGAAGAAGCACTTTGGAAGGAAATAATGTAAAGCATACCTCTAAGGTTTAGCTAAATTGAGATTTAATGTTGTAATGTGATACAGCAGATAAGAATGGACTTGAACCATGGAGACTTAAACCCAGGTTCCTATGAAGGTTTAAAAATTTTTTTAGATACCTTTTATTCTCTTGGGTTTATTATTTATTCACTCAGTGTTTAACACACATCTATTGAGCATCCACTGTCAGCACTGACATGGACTCCAGGTATGCAGTAAGGGACAAAACAGAGTTCCTGACCTCATGGAAGTTACCCCTGGGTGTAAGGCGGACGTATAAAGCAAATAGCCACACAAATCCATGTATGATTGATCACTACGGTTAAGTGCTATGACGTAGAGTCTCTGTGTAGAGTCCTAGGGGCAAAAGGGTGCTTGTCACACTTGAGGAATTAAAGAAGCCATGTGCCCCTGGGGTGTGCAACCAATGAGGATGACATCTTAAATGCTTATATAATGCTCTCAACATACTAGACCCAGTGCTGAGAGTTTTACTGACCTTAATTAAGTCTTTACTACCACCGTGTGAGATCAATACCATTATTGTCTTCATTTCATAGATCAGGGCACAGAGAGGGTAAGCAAAGTGCCCAGTGTTTTCACGGGTAGAGGGTTTGAACACAGAAGGTCTTCATCACTGCCCTGCATCGCCCTCCTACAGGGGGAAGAGGGCAGGGCCCAGACAGGTCACACAGGTTGGCAGCTTGATCTTCCCTTCTCTCTTTATAATAACATGCGGCTTCAAAGTTTTAATCACTATGTGAAAGAACAGGAGGTTAACTGACTTAATTAGATAGAAATAATGGTGAAATAAAATAATACTGTATCATAAGACAATGTGTAGTCCTGTAAGTAAACTTTCAAAATGCATAGCCATATTGCCATTTTCAAAGATTTCTCCATGAGGGGTTACACGTGGAAGAAAATAACCATAAACTATTTTCACATCGCAGCATGGAAGATTTTTCTGACCATGATATTCATATGCCCTTTCTATAATTCATGAGGGATGTGTAACTGGTACAACCCAATGAGGAGACCTAGCTCCTTTGTATTTTCTAAGGCAGGAAAACTGTGCAGCAAGAGTTTAGATATCACGGCAGGTTGTGAAGAAATGGAATTTTGTATGATGTTTTTTTGGTCATTCAGAGTAGATTAGTTTTGCTGTGAATTTTTTTTAAGCTTTAAATAATGAATGACTATAAACAAATATATGAAAAAATTCTGGTTTAATTTCCTACTTATGCCACATACATTTCCCAATGTAGAAACCAAGCCTTTGGATATGTTATTACTGTCATAGTTCTGCAAGTGACAATGCTGTGGAAGAGAGCACATCAGGCACAGGGCTGCTTCGTATCACAGCGAGCAATCCAGAAGTCTCCAAGCAGTGAGAGTGTCTGATGAGAAACTCAGAAAGGAATAGATAAGGAGGTCTTAAGATTCACGGTCTGTGCTTTTCAGGGCTTTGTCTTTTGTGACTGGGTTTTGACAAATGTCATGGTTCATAGTAGGCAGAAAGAGAAGGAAAAACATGAGTAAACCACAAGCTGGGTAATATGTCTTCAAGAAGCTTTAAGTTGCCCGTTTGGAGTTTTGATTACCATAGACTCGCTTGAATTTTCCCCTTTAAGGATGAAAAACAAAGCTGACACATCAAGTGAATTTTCCAAGGTCATATATCAAGGTGGTAGCAGCAGAGCAAGACCTGGTGCCCAGCTCTCCTGACTCTCAGGTGGTGCTGTCTGCATTTGGGGTCAGGCATGTGTGTGAGACAGTGTGCTTTAGGGTTTCTTCAGACAGAGTGCATGAAATCAGAAATACAATATCCAATGTTTAAAGAAAACACATATCCAGAGAACACAGAAAATCCAAAACTTATGGTATATATATGTGGTTTATGAAGCAAAGATAGTTGATAGAAATATGGTGTTGGACTAATATATGAACAGTATCCTACTATTGTTAAAAATAATAAAACATCTTGATAAGGTGACACTTATAGTCCTTCTTTTTGATGTAACCAATCTTTTCAAAGACTAAAACACTTTATGAATAGATTTTTCGTTTGAAAAATATTAGGGTCAGTTCATGAATTCATTATGCCCTTATCCATTCTCAACCATGAAGATCTCCCCTCTTTCCTATGAGAATCCAGGATGATCTCCTGGTGTGCTGCTGTGTGAAGCCCACTCAGGCCCCACTAGAGCTGTGGTGTACTGTGGGGATGTGCAGAGTGCAGGGAATAAGTGTATCTGCCTTTTATTATTGCTGTGAGCCTGCAATCATAAACAATGTCAGTAATAAAATACTTCTCCCTGCTGGAGCTGACTGCACCATCCCCCTCCACCTTGTTATACAACTGCTCTAGGGAACTGTGAACAAACGAAATCCAAGGGCAGGGAAGAGGGAGAGAGGAGTAAGAATTTTCACCTAGATACTAACGTTTGCTTCTCTATTGGTCTTCAGACTGGGATCTAGAACATCCAAGAAATTCAACTGAAAGTGAATAGTACTGATATAAGAAGTGAGATTTTTTTATTACAAGTAAATGTTAATAAAAAGAATAAAATCATAACTAAAAAGCTTTATACAGTAGAAAATCAGGTATAAAATATAGCAAAAAACCATCACTTTCATAGTAACAACAAAAACTTTAAAATATCTAGAAATAAATTTTACCTCATGCATAAGATCTATATGAAGGAAAACTATAAAACTTTACTGAACTTCAAAAGAAGACTAGAGGGCTTCCCTGGTGGTGCAGTGGTTGCGCGTACGCCTGCCGATGCAGGGGAACCGAGTTCGTGCCCCGGTCTGGGAAGATCCCACATGCCGCGGAGCGGCTGGGCCCGTGAGCCATGGCCGCTGGGCCTGCGCGTCTGGAGCCTGTGCTCCGCAACGGGAGAGGCCACAACAGAGGGAGGCCCGCATACCACAAAAGAAAAAACAAAAAACAAAACAAAACAAAAAAAAAAGAAGACTAGAATAAGTGGTGGGGCATACCATATTCTTGGTGGAAAAGGTATTTCTTTCCTGAGTCTATCAGTATAATGCAATTCCAATAAAAATCCAATAGAATTTAAAATATTTCTTTTTAATTTGACTTTGGACATGATAATAGGCTCTCTGTCCTTTAGTTCAAGAATAAAGTGATCAATCTTTCTTGAAGACATTTTGGAAATATGAATACTGGCCTTAAAATGCTCATATATCTTAACTCAGTAATTTCACTACTAAAATTTTACTAGATAAGTAATTGGAGATGATCGTTAAACTCCATGTGTGAGATTATTTGTTAATGTTTTATTTAAAAAATTGGCAAAAACAACGGGGTAATTAGCTTAAGTACGTTTTCATATAAATATGAGGTGAAGTATATAGCTATTAAAACTTATATTTTGAATACTAATTAATGACATGGAAAATTAAATAAATGTACAATTACATAAAGTACTCCATTAAAATACACACTCACAAACATGCAAAGGACATCTGTAGGTGAAGAAAATATATGGAAATGTATCTAGTAGTTATGTCAGGTTGGTGAACTCATAAATCAGATGTGGGTTTAAATTTCATTTTCCAGCTGTGAGGTCCTGGGTTAAATGGCACTGTTACTTCAGGGCTTAATCTCCTCATGTGTGAAATGAAGTAAATGGCAATAAGGTTTGTGTGAAGGTAAATTAGCTAATATATGCTTTGCATATAACAAGTATATAGCAAGTGCTCAGTAAATGGTATTTATCATCAATAATATTACAGGTTTCTATATTTTTAAAATTCATTTTATTTTTTCTAGTTTTATTGAGAAATAATTGACATACATCACTGTATAAGTTTAAGGCATAGAGCATGATGATTTGATTTACATATATTGTGAAATGATAACCATAATACATTTAACTAACATTCATATTCTTGTATAGATGCAATAAAAAGAAAAGAAAGAAGAAAAGAATAAAGGAAAAAAATTTTCCTTGTGATGAGAACTCTTAGGATTTACTGTTTTAACAACTTTCCTATGTATGATATCATACAGCACTGTTAGCTATAGTCATCATATTGTACATTACATCCCTAGTAATTATTTATCTAAATTTATCTTATAACTGGAAATTTGTACCTTTTGACCACCTTCCTTCACTTCCCCATCACCCCAACCCCCACCTATGGTAACCACAAGTCTAATCTCTTTTTCTATGACTTTGTTTTTGTTTTATTAGATTCAACATATAAGTGAGATCATACTGTATTTGTCTTTCTCTGTCTGACTTATTTCACTTAGCATAATGCCTTCAGATTCCACCCATGTTGTTGCAAATGAGAGAATTTCTTTGACTTTTATGGCTGAATAATACTTCATTGTATATGTATAACACAACTTCTTTATCCATTCATTTACTGATGGACACTTAGGTTATTTCCACATCTTGGCTATTGTAAATAGTGCTGCTATGAACATGGGAGTGCAGGTTTTTGTTTTTTTTTTCTTTTTTAACATCTTTATTGGAGTATAATTGCTTTACAATGGTGTGTTAGTTTCTGCTTTATAACAAAGTGAATCAGCAATATGTACACATATATCCCCATATCCCTCCCTCTTGCGTCTCCCTCCCACCCTCCCTATCCCACCCCTCTAGGTGGTCACAGAGCACCGAGCTGATCTCCCTGTGCTATGCAGCTGCTTCCCAGTAGCTATCTATTTTACATTTGGTAGTGTATATATGTCCATGCCACTCTCTCACTTCGTCCCAGCTTACCCTTCCCCCTCCCCATGTCCTCAAGTCCATTCTCAATGTCTGTGTCTTTATTCCTGTCCTGCCCCTGGGTTCTTAAGCACCATTTTTTTTTTTTAGATTCCATATACATGTGTTAGCATTTGGTATTTGTTTTTCTCTTTCTGACTTACTTCACTCTGTATGACAGACTCTAGGTCCATCCACCTCACTACAAATAACTCAGTTTCATTTCTGTTTATGGCTGAGTAATATTCCATTGTATGTATGTGCCACATCTTTATCCATTCATCTGTTGATGGACACTTAGGTTCCTTCCATGTCCTGGCTATTTCATTTCCTTTCGATATATTTCCCAGAAGTGGAATTGCTGGATCATATAGTAGTCTTATTTTTAATTTTTTGAAGATCCTTCTTACTGTTTTTCATAGTGGCTGTACCAGTTTACAGTCCCACCAACAGTGCACAAGGGTTCCCTTTTCTCCACATCCATGCCAGTATTTATCTCTTATCTTTTTGTTAATGACCATTGTAAAGGTGTGAGGTGGTAACTCATTGTGATTTTAATTTGCATTTCTCTAATGATTGGTGATGTTGAGCATGTTTTCATGTTCCTGTTGGCCTTTCATATATCTTCTCTAGAAAAATGTCTATTCAGGTCCTTTGCCCATTTTTTAATTGGGTTATTATTATTATTTTGCCATCAACTTGTATGAGTTCTTTATATGTTTTGGATATTAACCACTTATCAGACATATGGTTTGAAAATATTTTTTCCCATTCTGTAGGTTGTCTTTTCACTTTGCTGATGATTTCTTTTGCTGTGCAGAAGCTTTTTAGTTTGATGTAGTCCACTTATTTATTTTTATTTTGTTGCTTGTGCTTTAGGTGTCATATCCAAAAAATATGACCCATGTCAGGGAGCTTTTTTCCTATGTTTTCTTCCAGGAGTGTCATAGTTTCAGATCTTACATTTAATTCTTTAATCCATTTTGAGTTAATTTTTGTGAGTGATATAAGATATGGGTCCAGCTTCTTTCTTTTTCATGTTAATATCCAAGTCTCCCCATTTATTGAAGAGACTGTGTTTTCTGTGTTGAGTATTCCTGCCTCCCTTGTCAAATATTAGTTGACTGTATATGCTTGGGTTTTTTTCTGGGCTCCTGATTCTGTTCCATGGGTCTATTTGTCTGTTTTTATGCCAGGACCGTACTGTTTTGATGACTATAGCTTTATAGTATAGTTTGAAATCAGGAAGTGTGATACCTCCTGCTTTTGTTCTTTCGCAGGGTTTCTGTGGCTATTTAAGGTCTTTTGTGATTCCATATAAATTTTAGAAGTGTTTTTTCTACTTCTGTCAGAAATGCCATTAAAATCTTGATGGGATTACATTGAATCTATAGATGGCTTTCAGTAGTATTGACATTTTAACAATACTGTACTAATATTTTCAATAAGATGGCTTTTGGGAGTACTGACAAACAATTTTAATTTTTTCAATCCATGAACATGGGATACCTTTCCATTTATTTGTGTCTTTGATTTCTTTCATCAATGTTTTGTAATTTTCAGTGTAGAGATCTTTTTAACCTCCTAAATTATATTTATTCCTAGGTATTTTATTGTTTTTGGTGCTATTGCAAATGAGATAAATTTTCTTTGTTTCTCAGGAATTTTGTTGTTAGTACATAGAAATGCTACTGATTTCTGTATGTTAATTTTGTATCTTGCAACTTTACTGAATTTATTGATTAACAGTTTTTCAAATTTAATTTTATTTTTTTTAACATCTTTATTGGAGTATAACTGTTTTACAATGGTGTGTTAGTTTCTGCTTTACAACAAAGTGAATCAGTTATACATATACATATGTTCGCACATCTCTTCCCTCTTGCATCTCCCTCCCTCCCACCCTCCCTATCCCACCCCTCTAGGTGGTCACAAAGCACAGAG
>NC_041224.1:121660184-121682954 GCF_002837175.3 Physeter macrocephalus | reverse complement strand
AGTCTCGGCAGCTTGTGCACTTCTAAGAATTTGTCCATTTCTTCCAGGTTGTCCATTTTGTTGGCATACCGTTGCTTGCAGTAATCTCTAATAATCTTTTGT
The DNA here is from genome assembly GCF_002837175.3 of Physeter macrocephalus. NCBI lineage: Eukaryota > Metazoa > Chordata > Mammalia > Artiodactyla > Physeteridae > Physeter > Physeter macrocephalus. The sequence continues at coordinate 121,682,852 of NC_041224.1, read as the reverse complement.
ATTTCTGCAGTGTCTGTTTTATATTTTAGCAACTTTATTGGGGTATAATTGCTTTACAGTGTTGTGTTAATTTTTGCTGTATAACAAAGTGAATCAGCTATATGCATACATATATCCCCATATCCCCTCCCTCTTGCATGTCCCTCCCACCCTCCTTATCCCATCCCTCTAGGTGGTTGCAAAGCACCAAGCTGATCTCACTGTGCTATGCAGCTTCTTCCCACTAGCTATCTGTTTTACATTTGGTAGTGTATATATGTCAGTGTTACTCTCTGACTTCATCCCAGCTTACCCTCCCCCTTCCTTGTGTCCTCAAGTCCATTCTCTACGTTTGCTTCTTTATTCCTGTCCTGCCCCTAGGTTCATCAGAACCACTTTTTTTTTTTAGATTCCATATATATGTGTTAGCATTTGGTATTTGTTTTTCTTTTTCTGACTTACTTCACTCTGTATGACAGGCTCTAGGTCCATCCAACTCACTACAAATAACTCAGTTTTGTTTCTTTTTATGGCTGAGTAATATTCCATTGTATATATGTGCCACATCTTCTTTATCCATTCACATGTTGATGGACACTTAGGTTGCTTCCATGTCCTGGCTATTGTAAATAGTGCTGCAGTGAACATTGTACAATGGAGAAAAGACAGCCTCTTCAATAAGTGGTGCTGGGAAAACTGGACAGCTACATGTAAAAGAATGAAATTAGAACACTTCCTAACACCGACCCATCTCCTAGAGAAATGGAAATAAAAACAAAAATAAACAGATGGGACCTAATGAAACTTTAAAGCTTTTGCAGAGCAAAGGAAACCATAAATAGGACAAAAAGACAACCCTCAGAATGGGAGAAAATATTTGCAAACGAATCAATTGACAGAGGATTAATGTCCAATATATAGAAGCAGCTTATGCAGCTCAATATCAAAAAAACCAAACAACCCAATCCAAAAATGGGCAGAAGCTCTAACAGTTTTTTGGTAGAGTTGTTATATTTTCTGTATATAAAATCATGTTGTCTGCAAATAGAAACAATTTTACTTTTTCCTTTACAATTTTGATATATTTTTTTTCTTGCCTGATTGCTGTAGCTAGGACTTCCAGTAGTATGTTGAATAGGAGTGGTGGGAGTGGGCACCCTTGGCTTTTTTGTGTGTGTGTGACATTATATATATATTTTTTGTTAATTGAAAAATAAAAAGGTTAAATTGATACATGGCTCTCTCAGAATTATCAAAATGGCTATGTAATACTGGCATGTAACCATGCTTTTCTTCTTATTCCTTGGATGAGTTGATGTTGCAGAGACTGATTTTTCAAGTCTATCCTTTAAAAATTAGGTACTGGCAACTTTTCAGAAGTGACTGAAGAGGTATTACTGCAAGACAGTGGTTGGCATACTAATGACTTAGACTTGAAAATGCAAAAATAAGAGACTTTAATTCCTGAACATGTTAAAATACCACCTCTTCCAAAGATGCCTCCAAGCATCAGAAACTCATTAAGGTTTCCAAGTTTTGTTTAGTTTTGTTTGTATGTATCTTTTGAATAAATAATAACAGGCTATTATAAAAGTTTACAAAGCAAATTGATGGAGGATTAAGTCTTAAAATAAATAAACAACTAAAATAATTTTCACCAGCTGAATTCCCCATAATACCTCCTCTCCTAATTTAAGGCCTGTGTGGGCACCCTTGTCTTGTTCCTGCTCTTATAGAAAGAGATTTCACCCTTTCACCACTGATTATGTTAGCTGTAGTCTTGTCATAGATGGCCTTCGTTATGTTGAGATATGTTCCTTCTCTGCCTAATTTGTTAATAGTTTTTATCATGAATGAATGTTGAATTTTGTCACATGCTTTTATCTGCATCTATTGAGATGATCATATAATTCTTTTGTTTTATACTTTTAATGTGATGTATCACATTGCTTGATTTTCATATGTTGAATTATCTTTACTTCCCAGGGATAAATCCCACTTGATCATGTGAATGATCCTTTTAATAGGCTGTTGAATTTGGTTTGCTAGTATTTTATTGAGAATTTTTGCATCTATATTCATCAGGGATATTGGCCTGTAGTTTTCTTTTTTAGTATCATCCTTTTCTGGTTTTGGTATCTTGATAATACTAGCCTCGTAAAATGATTTTGGGAGTGCACAGCCCCCCCCACCAAAAAAAACCCACTTCATTTTGAGAAGGATTGGTGTTAAAATTTTATTTAAATGTTCTGTAAAAATTACCAGTGAAGCCATCTGGTCCTGGGATTTTCTTTGGGAGATTTTTGATTATTGGTTCAATCTCCTTACTAGTAATTGGTTTATTCAAATATTCTGTTTCTTCTTGCTTCAATCTTGGTAAGAAGAAAGAATGTTTCTAAGAATTTTTTCCATTTCTTCTAGGTTGTCTAGTTTGTTGGCATATACTTGTTCATAGTAGCCTCTTATGATCCTTTTAATTTCTGTGGTATCAATTGTAATGTCTCCTTTTTCATTTATAATTGTGTTCATTTGGGTCCTTTCTCTTTTTGCCTTGGTTTGTCTAGTTAAGGGTTTATCAATTTTGTTTATCTTTTAAAAAACCAACTCTTAGTTTGGTTAATCTTTTCTATTGTTTTCCTGTTCTCAATTTCATTTTTTTCTGTTCTTATCTTTATTATTTCCTTTCTTCTGCTATCTTTGGCCTCAGTTTATTTTTCTTTTTCTAATTCCTTAAAGCATAGAGCTAGATTGTTTATTTGGGATCTTTCTTGCTTGTTAATGTAGGTGTTTATTGCTACGAACTTCCCTCTTATAACCATCCCATCTTTGCTGCATCCCATCCATTTTTGTTTGACTCAAGAGACTTTTTTATATCCCCTTTAATTTCTTCTTTGATCCATTAGTTGTTCAGGAGAGTGTTTAATTTCCATGTGTTTGTGAATTTTCCAGTTTTCCTCTTGTTACTGATCACTAGTTTCATGCCATTGTGGTCACAGAAGATACTTGGTATGATTTCAGTCTTCTTGATTTGCTAACACTTGTTTTGTGGCCTAACATGTCGTCTATCCTAGAAAATGTTCCATGTGCACTTTAGAAGAATATATATTCTGCTGTTGTTGGATAGAATATTTTGTATATGTCTCTTAGGTTCATTTGGTCTATTGTGGTGTTCAAATCCACTGTTTCCTTATTGAGTCTCTGTCTAGATGATCTATCCGTTGTTGAGAGTGCGGTATTAAAGTCTCCAACTATTATTGTATTACTGTTTATTTTTCCTTTTAGTTCTATTGGTTTTATTTCTCCTTTTAGTTCTGTTGGTTTTTGCTTTATATATTTAGGTACTCCAGTGTTGGGTGTGTAAATGTTTACAATGTTATATCTTCTAGATGTATTGACCCTTTTATATAATATATAGTATAATATGACCTTCTTTGTTTCTTTTTACTATTTTTGTTTAAAGTATACTTTGTCTGATATAAGTATGCCTGTCCTTGCTTTTTCTGGTTACTATTTGCTTGAAATGTCTTTTTCCATCCTTTAACTCTTGGTCTGTGTATTTTTAAGACTATAGTGAGTTAGACAGCATATTGTTGAATCTTATTTATTTTTATCCATTCAGCCATTCTATGTGTTTTGATTGGAGAATTTAATCTATTTACATTTAAAGCAATTATTGATATTTAAATTACTATTGCAGTTTTGTTAATTGTTTTCATGTTGTTTTGTACAGTCATTGTTCTTTCTTATTCTGTTGTCTTTTGTGGTATTTTGATGTCATTTGGTATCAGTACACTTCAACTTCTTTATCACATTTTTTTGTGTATTACTACAAGAGTTTCCTTTGTGGTTACCATGAAGCTTATATAAAATATCTTAATCTTCTAATACCCTATTTTAAACTAATAACAATTTAATTTCAATATAACTTGTGGACTTCTTTTCCTTCTCCTAATTTTAGGTTATTGTTGTTACAATGTACATGTTTTTAATATTGTGGCTAATAAATTATTGTAGTTATGGCATTTTTACTACATTCATTTTTTAAACTTTTAAAGTAGAGTTGTGAGTTATGCACCACTATTACCGTATTGCAGAATCTAATTATGACTATATATTTACCATTACCAGTGTGGTGTTTTTATGATGTTAATTAGTGTCCTTTTACTTTGGCTCATAGAACTCCCTTTAGCATTTCTTATAAAGGACATCTGGTGGTAATGAACTGCCTCAGTTTTTGTTTGTTCAGGATTGTCTTTAGCCCTTCCTCATTTCTGAAGGACAATTTCAATGGGCATAGAATTCTTGGTTGACAGTTATTTTCTTTTAATATTTTGAATATGTCACCCCATTCTCTCCTGGCCCGAATAGTTTCTGTTAAGAAATCTGCTTGTTATCTTATGGGAGTTCCCTTGTATGTAAATTCTCTTTTTTCTCTTGCTATTCTTAAAATTCTTTCTTTGTCTTTGACTTTAGACAATTTAATCATAATATGTCTTGGTGTAGACCCCCATTCAGTTTCACTGTTTTTCATTCTGTTTTCAATTTTTCATTTTTTTTCTTTTTCCTCCTCTGACTGGCTAATTTCCAATGTCCTATCATCCAGGTTGCTGACTCTTTCTTTTGCATGATTGAGTCTGCTTTTGAAACTCTATTGAATTCTTCAGTTATTATATTTTTCAACCCTCGACTTTCTGATTTGTTTTTTTTTTGATGGTTGCTCTTTTCTTGTCACATTTCTCATTTGTTCGTGCATTGTTTTTCTAATTTTGTTTAGTTGTCTGTCTGTGTTGTCTTGTAATTCACTAAACTCCCTTAATAGAATTATTCTGAATTCTTTGTTTGACAGTTTATAGATCTCCATTTCTTTAGGGTCAGTTATTGGGGCTTTATTAGTTTTCTTTGGTGGTGTCATATTTACCTTATTTTTTGGATCTTTGATTCTTTTATTGGTATCTGCACTTTTGAGCAATGGGACTCCTCTTCCAGACTTTATAGGTTTGCTTTGGCAGATACAGTTCTTTACCAGTCAGCTCATTTTGGGTTTCTGGGTGTGTCTGCTGCTAATGTCTTTGGGCTGATGGGGTCTGCTATTATGGTCTGTTTTGGGGAGGTGTGTCACTGGCTGTGAACAGTTGGATAGAACTGCTGGCTTGGTTTCCTCCCCAAGTGAGGCTGTAGAACGGGTTCCACGGTTCCCTAAATTCTCTGGTCAGACTTACTAGATGGTCAGGACTGGGTACTATATTCAGTAGTAGATGGGGTTATGAATTAATATCTCTGCACTGGCAGGGCAGCAGGCCAAGCCTATGGCCTCTACAGCTCACTGTTTGGGGGCCCAAGTCAGGCCTGAGTGTGCACTGAATTCCCTGATCAGGTAAGTTTTTCTCTGAAGATGAGGGAAGCCATGGGCTGTGTTCTCTGTTCAGGTGCCACTGTAAGCAGGGCTATTGGATGGGCTACACAATTTCCTGTGTGCTCTGGTTAGGTTCACTGCTTGGGCAGGCTGAAGGCTGTATTTAGCAATGAGCAGGACTACAAATTAGATTTTCTCCCTGGCATAGTAGGAGAAGCAGCTCTAAAACTGGTAAAACTTTTTTTTGTTGTCTTAAGTCAAGCTGACATGCACCCCAAGTCTTCTGGCTGAATAGGGCCACTGGTTTTGCTCTGCAAACTGTTGGCTCTGTCATTCTCTTGGCCTGAGTGCCACTGGGCCACACAGCTTCTAGGAGTTGTTGCCAGTCCTTTTGGTCAGATGGGGCCTGAAGACACTCTCCACAGCATATGGGGCTTTGTCTCAGCCTCCTTGCCTGGATCAGAGGCAGGGGGGAGGGGCCACTCCAGGCTAGTCTCAATTTCCGAAACAGTCTCTCTGGTTAGGAAGGGCCAGGAGCTACCCTCAGCTTGGCTATGAATTAATCCCCCTGCTTGTGTGTAGTGCAGGAAACCTCCGTACCTGGTACTGTCTTTGCTCTGCGGGGAGTCAGCTCTGCCTGCCTGCCTCTTGGCTTGAGTGCTGCTGGACCACACAGCTCCCAGGAGTTGTCACCAGTCCTCTGGTCAGATGGGGCTGGAAGGCACTGTCATAGTGGATAGGGCTGTGACTCAGTACTTTGCTTCGATGTGGGCAAACCAGGCTCTAGGGTCAACAAAACTCATTTGAGGATCTGAATCAGGCAGATCTGCACCCCACTGAGTTCCCTGGTCAGACTGCACCCCCAACTTGGTTCTGCAGATGAGCAAAGCCACTGGTTGGGATTACTACTTGGGCACTGCAGGTGTGAACTCGATCTGCCAAGTTCTGTGTGTTGGTTGTTGCAAGCCCCTCTTCCCTTCTCTGTCACAGTCAGACTCACAGTGTCTGAGCCCTGCAGATCCCCTGAAACCCCCATGGGGTGAGACCAGAGTAGGGGCTTCCAAAAAGTGACCCACAATGCTAGGGGAAGGTTATTGTTCCCCTTGGGTTCTGTTTGTCTACTGGAAGAACCAGAGGCTCAGTTGGTCCTGTGCTGTCCTGGGGGAGGAGTAACAGTGCAGCCAACATGTAGCCAATTCTCTTACCCTTCTAGTGCAATCTGTTCTCGTCTGTGAAGTGCAGGGCATGCTTCAGCTTAACCCCCATGTTTGAAGATTCTCTCAGTAATGTCTTGTTCTTGTTCTTGAATAGATGTTAGTTCTTTTTGTGAAGGGGAGTGAAGTCAGGAACAACTCATGTTGTAGTCTTGGTGATGTCACATCCTATGTTATTATTTTTTAAATTGAGATATAATTGACATATAACATTGTGTAAGTTTAAGATGTTGTACGGTGTATTGATTTGGTACATTTATATATTGCAATATGATTACCACTGTAGCATTTGCTAACACCTCCATCACGTCACCTAATCATCATTTCATTTTGTGGTGAGAACATTTAAGATACAGTTTCCTAGCAACTTTGAATTATATAATACAGTATTGTTGACTATAATCACAATGCTGTGCATTAAATCTCCAGAACTTACTCATTTTCTAACTGCAAGTTTGTACCCTTTGACCACCATCTCCCCAATACCCCCATCTCCTAGCCCCTGGTAACCACTATCCTACTCTGTTTCTATGTGTTTGGCTTTTTCCACACATACGTGAGATCATACAGTATTTGTCTTTTTCTGTCTGACATCTCACTAAGCATAATGCTCTCAAAACCCATCCATGTTGTCGCATTTAGACATTGCAGATATATTAATTTCATAATCAGGAACAGATGATGACTATTATATATATTTAAAAAGTGGAAGTTCAGAAAGTTGAGGCAAAGTAAAAATCAAGTGCAAGAAGCATTGGGAAATGAGCAGAGTACACAAAATACATCCCATGAAGTAGTAGCTTTAACTAGTCCAATTAAAAGAATACCATAATATAACATTCATTGAGTTCTTTCTCCATGCTAGGACTGCTTTAAGTACTGTGTAGGTAGAATTCATTTAGTTCTTGATATCACCCATGAAGAAGGTACTATTCTTTTTTTTTTTTTTTTTAACAGGTGAGGAAACAGGTACAGAAAGTTAAGTTTTGCATTCAAGGTTATAGAGCTAGTAAACGGCAGAGCTGGGCTATGGAGCAGTCTAGATCAGTCTAACCATTGTACTAGACTACCTTCTTACAGGATGAGCTCTACATGAGTCATGTAAGATAAAAGCAAATGAATTTCTTAGGATATGCACAACAATTCTTGATGCTAAGACAAGAAATACATTCCTCCTGAATGGCCTCATGAAAGTGACACTTCTCAATTTAATGATGAACATCCTCAACAATATCCTTATAGCAGACACACTGATAAGTTTCATAGAACTGTTTATTATAGTGCTCTCTCAATGTGAGTCTGTGGCCTTGTATTACAGCACAATTTGTTAAAAGCCTGTATGTCCTAAAAGAGCCTATAAGTGGAGAGTGAACTGAATTGATTAATGGAGGAACACTGACACAATGAAAAGTCTTTAAAATAATTCTCTTTTGTACTGAAACATCTTTAAAATAATTTAGAGGAATCAAAGAATGATTGGGTGCTTTGCCACAAACTTGAAACTCAAACAGGACTTCTGAAGGAGTAAGAAATCTCAAACACAAGAATAAGACTGTTTGTGTTGGGACAAAATAGCCTGATAGTTATGCATATGCCTTGCTCTGCTGGATGCAAACTGCCCCGGGAAGGGTGTGGTCTGGGGAGAAGCAACTCTCTCCAGCTGAGGCGATCCTGAAGGAGCTGACACCTGGAGGCTGTCTGCTGACTGTGTTTCCCACAACTGGGCATAAAGTCTTTCCTTAAAAGGCGATGTGGGTAATACATCTCTGTCCCTATAAAAATATGGTAAAGAATTCTCTAGACTATTTATAAGAGATAGTAGAACATTAGATTTTTGTGTAAGTTTCAAATCTGAGGTAGGAAGTGACCTTGAGAAATTTGGGCCTTACTATGCCTGTTTTATAACTGTAGCCAATAATAACCTATTACTTTAATCTCTTGACACATATGTTGAGAGTGGGTGGCTGTTCATACTGAATGAAGAATCCTGATTGTTGTGGGTACGTAACGGCATGTGGTGAGTCTAGTGGGATTAGTGGCTGTTTTAGTCTGCTCGGCTTCCTAACAAAATACCACAGATTGAGTGACTTAAACAACAGAAACTTATTTCTTAGAATTCTAGAGGTTGAGAAGTCCAAGAACAAGATGCTGGAGAGATAGTTTTCATTCTGAGGCTTCTTCTGTTGTCTTATATGTAGCTGTGTTATCTTGCTGTATGCTGAAGTGGTCTTTCCTCAAAACATGTGCATGGTGCATGGAGGAGGGCAGAGAGAGAGAGAGAGGGGAGGGAAGGGAAGGGGAAAGAGAGAGAGAGAGAGAGAGAGAAATAATATGAATGAGAATGAGGGATCCCTCCCTTCCTCTTCTTTTAAGGCCACCAGGCCTATTGAATTAGAGCCCCACCCTTATGATATCATTTAACCTTAATTATCTCCTAAATACAGTCCTATCTCCAAATACAGTCACACTGGATGTTAGGGCTTTGACATATGAATGTTGGAGAGATACAATTCAATCCATAACAGTTGGTAAGCAGTTGGACAATAATGCTTAGAACAGAGGTAAGCAAACTGTAGCCCATGAGCCAAATCCAGCTGGTGGCCCATTTTTGTATGGCCCATGAGCAAAGAATGTTTTCTTATATTCCTAAATAATTATAAACAAACAAAAACTCAAAGAATATGTGACACACTATATGTGGCCCACAAAGCCTAAAATATTTACTCTTTGACCCTTTACAGAAAAAGTTTGCCAATACCTGGCTTAGAATCAGGATCAGACTTAGTTTCAGATAAATATTCTGAACCCAGCTTCTGTAGCTCAAAAAATGAGGATTAGAAATTATGTTGATTACACTCCTTAGGAGGAAGGGATTAGTCTGCGCATCAGTTGGGGCAGGAGATATTTCTTAAATGGACAATCAGAGTGAGAGGACCAACCCAGATGAGGCCTCTTGAGTTGGATTCCTAGTCACTTTGGGCTTTTTGTTCTCTCTGTTCTGGCAAATGATGGCACATGCACCTGGTCAACAATGGGTGAGCAACATGCAGCCTATTGTGAGTAGTGATGGAGATGCCTTGGAAGGGCTGGTTAGGGAGAGCACCTAAACCAAGTTAGGTGCCCAGGATATTGGTAATATGAGTGACACGGATATCAAGGAATGATGGAAGTATAGATGATACTAGGGTAGATGGTCTAGGTGGTGGTCTAGTTGGGTGACCACAATGAAAGAAGGAGGCCGTGTGATGAGAAACTTGATTGTGTTGTGGCTGAGAAATTTAGAAACCCAGATATATCTGAGTGCTTTGGGGTGGTCTATTTTGGTGAAATTTTACTTTGTTCCTTTGAGGCAGTCAGAAGTTACTGGAAAATTATAGGCCATTCACATTCAAAGGGCTTTACTCTGTTGGCCTCAAATGGTCAGTGCTACCACCAGGTAGGATGTCTGGTCTCTAACATCTTGCTATCCTAGAATCAATAAGTAAATACTTAAAGGCTAATTGGGAGTCTCTAATGAAGAAAAAGAATAACAATCCAAATGATGGGATAAGATAATCTCTGACTTATTATACAATTGTAGGCTATGAAATCAAGGATAAATTCATCTGTAAATTCCAGGTGCACTCAACGGGGTTTAACAAAGATATAATTTCAGATCTAGTATGTTTAACATACATTCCTTTAAAAATTTCAGTTATAGCTTCAATTTTTCTTTAGGTTATTTTATTAAGGCAACCAGGAATTTGAGACCATGACTACAACTCAGCTGAACAAGAACTTCAGTCCTGTAAAATGTTATTTGCTTCATGGTAGAATGCTGCTGATAGTGCTTTGAGTTTATATCAGCTTCACTGAACTTAACTTGTTTAAGCAGAAAGGATCCTGCTGAAATCCCTGTTGCTTGACAACCCCATAAATGCATGCTGGGTGTTGACTGTTCCTTTAGAAAGAACTCCTTAGTTGATCATTTGGTTCAGCGACCTGTATTATAATTTTTTTCCTCTCCTCATGCCTTATTACCCAGTTAAAATACTTTTATTAGAACAGAGAACTGTGTACATTTTGTTCTTGGGTTTTTACTCAGTAAGACTCACTGTTTCCTCTTAGAGGAGATTTCACATAAAGGAAAATGAAAATGAGTATGATGTTTTATTTTATTTAGTTCTTGGTTGATATTTTCTACCAACTGAGTTTCAAGGGCATTACCCCAAACTTACGCATTTATACATTAGCTATGTGAAAGTGAAGGTGCCAGAAAAGGATCCAACATAAGCTTTCAAAATAGGGGAAAATTTACTGAATATTAAAGGTCATCTAGCTTCCTGAAGAGTTGTATAGAAAAGGTCAGCTCCTGTATGAAGCAGGGTGTAGAGGTGCATGAAATTGTCCATGTTTCACCTTTAAATCCTCTACAAGGATGGCAGACAGTAGAAAAGATTAAGGCAAAAGACAAAATAATATATGATGTCTTGAATGTTTTGCCAGAAGTGTAGACTTCTCTCTGCTTGTTGAGGATAATAGGACTGGAAGGAAAGCTTCTGTTACTGGGCTATGGTCAACCATGGAGGGAGAGGATGATTCAGTGCTCACAGCTGATGCTGTCATGTATCCTCTGTTGTTTTCTTAGAACTAAAAACAAGAGAATGGCAAGTTATGAGTTCTCAAACAAAATCACAGGAGATTAAAGATTTATCATTAGCAGAGATATTTGCCCAGGGATTAAAAAAAAATAAAGTATAATTTAAAAGATTGTATCTTATGTTGGCTCAGATACATTTTTGGTTAATTTTTCTTTTTTATATAAGTAACTCTCAATTGTGTACGATAATGGGGTCAGGGGAAACATGGGAAACAAATCCAAAGACAGGAAATTCTCAGTTCTTAATGGAGCCCATAATCCTGTATCCTCCAGCATAAACCTGTGACTCTGAGCTGCTGGCAGCTGTGTCTCATTTCTTTTTTACTTCTTTGTTCATTCCCTGTTAGAGATAGTGGTGGATAATAAAATAGCCAGAAGAATAGGGACAGAGGGCTAGATAATTAATCAATTAACTGGGTAACCATTGCTTAAAATTTGATGATTCATTCTGCAGTGAAATACTGCATTTTAAATACTGACTACTCATTTTATAAATTGTAAAGTAGTTTTAGATCCTAACCCAGTCTTTATTTTCTAGAGCAACTTTGTACTTGGACAATACAAACTCTTAGTTTTACCCAAGGAGAGGCTATTGTCTCAATTCATATAATACATTTCATAAAAGTAGAGATTAATTTTAGATTGCTAACGGAAAAAATCTAGTGCCATTTTCCCCATCCATCAGTGCAAAACAATATTTATTGAGGCACTTTCTATGTACTAATGCATTACAGAAGAGTTAATGAATTTGAATGTCTACCATGATGGACCTGCAGAAGAGAACCTGCCAGACCCTGTGTGGGTTTTGCATTTAACAATAAAAAAAGGAAGGAGTGATTATTATGTCTAAATCTTTGTGGAATTTAAATAATAAGGATTATTATCAATTATTAGTATTACTTCAAAGTTGGTTCTAGACTCTTCATCATGACCTTTAAGGTCCTTCAATATCTCATCCTTATTTTCCAGATCATGAGAACATGTCTGCTACCAGCTTCATTTGAGTTTTGTCAATTTTAGTTGAGATTCTGCTGGAAGGAAGTGACTTCTGGGGTTCCTGGTACTCAGAATATAGAATAGGGCACCAACTTAATGATTGTGTGTTCTTGACATAGGGGATTTGAAACTCCATGTTGGATGAAAAGAACTGCACTGAATGAACTTTGTTAGTAGCTGCTCCTACCCATTTTGGTAGGATTACAATTATGGTTTCTGGGTCCTTTTGAGCTAGTGTCTCCAGGATTTGAATCTTGAATATACTAAACTGCATTTCTACTCTCTGATGAAATAGTTAAAACAAACTAGAGTCGATTTACATGAGACTGTCCACAGAGAATGTGTTGTTATTCTGTAGAAGAATCATACCTGCCTTAACATCAAAAGTTATTTTCTCCACTAAATGTGGCTGTCATGATTTTGGAGTAAAGATTAAAAAATGGAAGTTAAATGGATATAATTTCTCAAATCTTTAAGCCTCAGCTACCTCTACTGAGCCTACACTCCCATTTCAAGATACTGAGGCAGGGAATTCAACTGCCACAAACTCATAGTAATACTCCTTCAACATTTATAGTCCTTGGCACTTACTCCAAGTGCCAGTTAGGACATCTTAATTGGCATTATTTTGGTTTCCAGATTAAAGAGGAGGTAATTAGGAAATTTCCCCCAGACTCTTAATTTTTCTATCAGAAAACACATACAAAAGTGGAAAGAATAGTATAATGAACTCCCATGTACATCTTATCCAGTTAAAACAATATTAAACCCGTGGGTGATTTTGTCTTATCAAGTCCCCATCCTGAGTTATTTTGAAGAAAATCTCAGACATAAATTAATTCCATTTTAAAGCAATTCAGTATGTATATCTAAAGAACCCTTTCTCTTTTATGTTAAAAGGAAGTGACAGGTTATAAGTTTTTAAATACAACCGAAGAAAATGTGTATCATTGACATATATTTTAACTTTTATAGTATAAATACACATTAGTGGGATTGCTGAGTTTTATAGTTAGTGTATATGTAACTTTATAAGAAACTGACAAACTCTTTTTCAAGTGGATGTACCATTTTTCATTCCCACCAGCAAAGTTGAAGAGTTCCATTTTCTCCATATCTAGTTCAACACTTGGCGTGATCAGTCTTTTTAATTTTAGTCATTCTAGTGAGTGTGTAGTTCACATCTCATTGTAGATATAATTTGTCTTTCTCTAATGAATAATCATGTTGGATGTCTTATATTACACTTATATATCTACTTGGTAAAGTGTCTGCTAAAATCTTTTGCTAATTTTTATCAGAGTATTTGATTCTTATTGTTGAATTGGAATACTTAAAAAAAAAACCAAACATATTCTGGATACAGGCCCTTTATCAGAGGTAAGTTTTTTCCTTTTACTTATTTATGTTTAAATTGAGGTATAGTTGACATATAACATTATGTTAGTCTCAAGTGTACAACATAATGATTCAATATATGTATATATTGCAAGATGATCACAATAATTCTAGTTAATATCTGTCATCATACATAGTTATAAATATTTTTCTTGTGATGAAAACTTTTAAGATATAGTCTCTTAGCAACTTTCGGATATACAATACAGTATTGTTAACTATCGTCACCATGCTGTACATGACATCCTCATGACTTACTTTATAACTGGAAACTTGTACCTTTTGACCCCCTTCACCCATTTGCCCCCCCACCCTCACCTCTGGCAGCCACTGATTTGTTCTCTATGAGCCCAGCTTTTTTTTTTTTATTCCACATATAAGTGATAGCATGCAGTATTTGTCTTTCTCTGTCTGTCTTATTTCATTGAGCATAATGCCATTAAGGTCCATCCATGTTGTAATAAATTACAAGATTTCCTTCTTTTTTCATGGCTGAATAATATCCCATTGTATGTATATACCACATTTTCTTTATCCATTTAAATGTCAGTGGACACTTAGGCTATTTCCACGTCTTGGCTATTGTAAATAATGCTGCAGTGAACATGGGATGCATTATCTGTTTGAATTAGTGTTTTCATTTTCTTTGGACAAATACCCAGAAGTGGAATTGCTGAGTCATAGGATGGTTCTATTTTTAGTTTTTTTGAGGAATCTTGATACCGTTTCCACAGTGGTTGCACCAATTTACATTCTCACCAAAAAGGTAGAAAAATAAGAGTTCCCTTTTCTCCACACCCTCACCAGCACTTGTTATTTCTTGTCTTTTTGATAATAGCCATTCTGACAGGTGTGAGGTGATATCTCATTGGGGTTTTGATTTGCACTTCCCTGATGATTAGTGATGTTGAACATCTTTTCTTGTAGCTGTTGGCCATCTATCTGTCTTCTCTGGAAAAATGTTCAGATCCTCTGCCCATTTTTAAACCAAATTGTTCGTTTTGCTATTGAATTGTTGCATTCTTTATGTATTTTGAATATTAGCCCCAATCAGATATATGATTTCCAAATATTTTCTCCCTTTCAGTAGGTTGCCTTTTTACTTGTTGGTTTTCTTTGCTGTGCAAAAACTTTTTAGTTTTGTATAGTCCTGCTTGTTTATTCCTACTTTTGTTGCCTTTGCTTTTAGTGTCAAATCCAAAAAAAAAATTGCCAAGACCTATGCCAAGGAGCTTATTGTCTGTGTTTTCTTCTAGAAATTTTATGATTTCATGTCCTATGTCCAAGTCTTTAATCCATTTTGAGTTAATATTTGTTTATGGTGTAAGATACTGATCCAGTTTCATTCTTTTGCGTGTGGCTGTCCAGTTTTCCCAGCACCATTTATTGAAAAGACTGTCTTCTCCGATTGTATATCCTTGACTCCTTTGTCATAAATTTTGTGTGAGTTTATATGTGTGGGTTTATTTCTGGGCTGTCTATTCTATTCCATTGATCTATGTGTCTGTCTTTATGCCACTATCATGCTGTTTTATTTCTATAGCTTTGTAATATAGTTTGAAGTCAAGGAGCATGGTGCTTCTAGCCTTGTTCTTTCTCAAGATTGCTGTGGCTATTCAGGGTCTTCTGTGGTTCAACATAAATTTTAGGGTTGTTTGTTCTATTTCTGTGAAAAATACCATTGGTATTTTGATAGGGATTGGATTGCATCTGTAGATGGCTTTGTGTAGCATGGACATTTAAAAATATTATTTCTTTAATCAATGAGCATGGAATATTTTTCCATTTATGTGTGTCTTCTTCATTTTCTTTCATAATGTCTTATAGCTTTCAGTGTATAGGTCTTTCACCTCCTTGGTTAAATTTATTCCTAGGTATTTTATTTTTCTTGATGAAATTGTAAATGGGATTGTTTTCTTCATTTCTCTTTCTGATAGTTTATTACTAAAAAAATGCAACAGATTTTTGTATATTGATTTCGTATTCTGCAACTTTAATGAATTTGTTTACTAGTTTTAATAGTTTTTTGGTGGTATCTTTAGGATTTTCTATATACATCACATAATCTGCAAACAATGACAGTTTTACTTCTTCCTTTCCATTTTGGATGCCTTTTATTTCTTTGTCTTGCATAATTGCTCTAGCTAGGACATCAAATACTATGTTGAATAAAATTTGTGAGAGTGGACATCCTTGTCTTGTTTCTGATCTTAGAGGAAAAGCTTTCAGCTTTTCATCATTGAGTATAATGTGAACTACAAGCTTGTCATATATAGCCTTTATTATGTTGTGATATGTTTCCTCTATACTCACTTTGTTGAGAGTTCTTATCATAAATGGATGCTGGATTTTTTCACATGCTTTTTCTGGATCTATTGAGATGATCATATGATTTTTATCCTTCATATTTTTAAGTGGTGTGTCATGTTGATTGCTTTGCAGATATTGAACCATCCTTGCATCCCTGGAATAAATCCCAGTTGATCATTATGTACGCTCCTTTTAATGTATTGTTGAATTTGGCTTGCTAATATTTTTTTGAGGATTTTTGCATCTATGTTTATTGGGGATATTGACCTGTACTTTTATTTTCTTATGGCATCCTTGTCTGGTTTTGGTATCAGGGTAATTCTGGCCTCATAGAATGTGTTTGGAAGTATTTCCTCCTCTTGTATTTTTTTGGAAAAGTTTGAGAAGGATTGATGTTAGTTTTTTTTAAATGTTTGGTAGACTTCTCCTGTGAAGCCTTCTGGTTCTGGATTTTTGTTTCTTGGAAGGTTTTTGATTACTGATTCAATCTCCTTACTAGTGTTGACCTGAACAAATAGATTACCAATTATTTCTCCAGAAAAGATTTTTTTTTTAAGGATCAATAAAGAATTGCAATTAGGTGTCTGCAACCACGGTGAGCCACATTGCAAGTCTGTACATGGCAAGAGAAAGGGAACACTTTTATAAGAGAGAAATGGAAGTTGGGAGAACTATAGTAAACAGAGTCCATGCCTTTTCATTGCCTGAGTCCTTGCCAGGAAAGAAGAAAAGTCTTTTGCCTTCCTGTAGGGCTCTGCTGTCATCACAGGGCACAAGAACTCTACATTCAGGTCTCCCAACTCTACTTAATTGAGGTTTCTGTTAATTAATTTTTTACATTTCCCTCTCTTGATCAAGCTCTTTCTCTGAAAGCATTGCTGATCAAGAGTCAGGTCTTCTAGTTTTAGCAACTTTTCGTCCCTCAAGGTCAGGAGGACCTTTCTTGGGTGTAGGGTCTCATGTTGGAGGGAAAGTACACAGATTGGAAACCAATTAAAGTCACATTTAAGGAACAAGCAGGGTTAGGGAGAACTCTCAGACACTTCTTATCTAAAGTACATGTGTTATCATTGATATTGGAGAGCATCTGAAGTGTTTTTCCATCATCAAAGATTTGGTGACAGACTTCCCACAGACATGGTCTGGCTGTCTTGGGAAAGCTGTCTCATCAGATGTTGTCTGCTTCAATTCCAGGAAATCTTTACTTTCAGGTTACCAAGAGATGTGCAGGTCCAGTCAGCGTTCAGTGCTTTCTCTAAGTATGTCACATTAATCCAGGAGTCTATTCCTTGGAATTTGATGGCACAAGGTTTGGTTAGCAGTACTTGATAGGGTCCTTTTCAAAGAATTTGAAGAGAGTTCTTCTGGGGGTGTTCTTCCAATAGATGAATCTCTGGGTTGCAGGATGTGATGCTTAAGGTCTTTTTCTCCTGAGGGTGTACTGTCAAAATATGTTTATTTTTAGTAGAAGCAATTAGGCCTTTATAATATTGGAGTATCTCTCCTTTTATCAGCTGTGGGTCAAAAAAAGCAAGAGCCAAGTGCATTGGGCATCCTGTGACTGTCTGAAAGGGTGAGAGTTTATGAAATCCGAAGAGGTGGATCTGGGATTTGGAAGAACCAATAGCAGTGCTTTTGGCCAAGGTATTGGGAGTGCATCTACAAATTTTGCCAACTGAGTCTTAATGATGCTGTTAGTGTGTTCAATTAAACCGGAGGATTGGAGATGGTAAGCACAGTGAAAGTGTTGTAAAACCGAGAAAAGGCACAGGCTTTTGAAGCACTTGGCCAGTAAGATGGGTTCCTAGATGACTATGAAGTTAGAGAGAAGTTCCCCAGGTAGGGATGATCTTTTCCAAAAGGACTTTAGCCACTGAGGAGGCAGTAGCCTGTCTGCAAAGGAAGACTTCAGTCCAGTGTGAAAACACACAGACCATGATAAAAACATATTTATATCCATTAGATGGAGAGAGTTGTGTGAAATCCATTTTCCAGACTTTGAATTATCTATTAGGCAGTTTAAGATGTCTGTGAGCAGTAAGAACAGGCTTCCCTGGACAAGTGGGACAAGTGAGGTAGGCATTTTCTGTGGCCTTTTTAATGTTTCCTCATCAATATTGATTCATGAAGGCTATAATTTTGTCAGTAGGTCAATGATTTAATGCATGTATAGTGGTGAGGAGTGGGAATTAAGTCTCTTGTAGGACTGGGTTGTTATTTAGTCCAAACCAGAGCTTTCCCTTTTTATCAAAAAAAACAATTGTTGAATTGTTTTTCCTTTTGTTTTCCCATCTTGTTTTTCCTTTTCTGAGGCCAATTATTGGGCTAGTTTTTTTCTAAATTATCATTTTGGGAAATATTCCTTTGGACCATGACAGAAGTTTGGCTTCTGTTGGTTCCTTTAAGGTCAGCATTTCTTACAGAAACGTCAGCAAGGTGATTTCCCTTAGCTTCCAGGGAGTCAAGTTTAGAATGCCCTGGAATCTTAATAATAGCTAAAGTGACAGGTAAAAGGTTGCCATTCAATAATTTCTGAACACAGGGACCATTTTTAATTGTGTTTCCACTGGAAGTAAGGAAGCCACATTATTTCCACAGCATTTCAGAATCATGAGCAACTCCAAAAGCATATCTACTATCAGTATTAATATTGACAATTTTGTCCTTGACCAAAGTACAAGCCTTTGTAAGGGTGCATAATTCAGCTTGTTGGGCCAAAGTAGCCATAGGTAAAGATGCTGACTTGACAACATCAAAAGGAGTTGCAATAGCATACCCAGCACAGTATTTGGCATTGTCATCTTTAAATAAGAACCATCAGTGAACAATGAGAAGTCAGTGTTACACAGTGGAATTCCCTGTAGATCATTACGAGGAGGTGGTCCATCAGCATTAAGCAGTCCTGAGGTATTTTGTTGGTGACAGAGCGGAGAAGAGTAGCCAGGTTAAGGTTATTACAACATAAATGAGTTATGTGAGGATCAGTTAACAAAGGGCGAGGCAGCTGACTGAGAAGTGTTGAGTGAGATGAGAATTCAGGAGGGCTTCTACTGCATGAGATACAAAAATGGTTAAAGGGGATCCCACAATGATTTTCTCAGTCACCGTAACCAAAAGGGGTACTGGCTATAATGGCTCTAAGGAAAGGGGGTGTCCCTGTGCCACAGAACAGTTGCTGACTACAATACCCTATGGGTCGATGGTGATCATGTGTTGGGGTGAGTACCCGAAGGACATTTGTTTCCCTTTCATATACAAAAAGGAAAAAGGGAATCTGATAATTGGGATGCCCAAGGACAGATGGGTTCATCAAACTCTACTTTAAGGCCTTGGAAGCTTTCCTCCAGTTCTTCCCATAAAATTGGGTCAGGGTTGTTATTGCTGAGTAAAACTTATAGAGGTTTGGTCATAAGAGAGAAATTTGGAATCCAATTTTTGCAATAACCAGTTAGCTTGAGGAACCCTTGCAGTTGGTTCTTAGTTTTGGGTTTTAGGAAACGTAGGACACTAGGAAGTGTATCTGATCTAGGTGTGGCCCTTGCTCTTATATCAGATGCCCTAAATATCAAACGTGGGTTTGGGCGAACTGTAGTTTTTCTTTGGTGACCTTTTGTCCCATTAAGGCATAAGTCAACTACAGTAAAGAATTTACTTTCATTGGGAATGGATGTTAATAATGTATGAGGGTTAAGAACAACAAGGCTTCAAAGGATAACAGTGTTTATTGGTTGGAGGTCCTGGACAAACTGCCACCCTTGCCTCTTAGGTTTTCTCACTGGTAAGATGAGAGTGTTACAAGGGTTAATACAAGGGATAATGAGGCCTGAGTCTTATAATCTTCTATTATGGGCTTTAGGCCTTGAAGGGCTTCTTTACTTATAGGGCATTTATTAATTCGTTGAAGAGGTTTTAAGGGGTCTACTTGAATTTTGATGGGAGTGTGCTGTGAATTTTGCCAGCATCAGTTGGAGATTTTGCCCATAAGGAAAGTGGTAGCTGATTCAATAGGGACAAATGATCAGTGTTTCCAGAATCTGCTGTAGTAAAGATTTATTTGCTCAGAGATGGAAAAAATAAAAGATGTCAAAGGGTCATTTAATTCACCTGGTGGGATACTTTGATGACTAATATCAATTTCTAGAATTATTTCCCTCTTTTGGGAGAAAAAAATTTTAGCATGATCCTTCTCTTTGAAGTCTTGGCCTAATAAATGGATAGGAGTGGATGGACTAAGGAGAAAAAAGTGTGTATCTCTCAAAGGGTCTAAACAAAAAGGAATAGGTTTGGAGACAGGGACTTCTTGAAGTTCATTAGACATTCCCGCTATTTGAACTGTTTTGGTACTCTGAGGCAGGGGCGTTTTATAATAGTGGGTTTGAACACCGAGAGTGTGGCTCCCATGTCAATTAGGATGGGAAGAGGTTCACCCCCAATCTGGAGAAATCTTTCTGTGAGCCAATCAAGGGAGAGGATTGGGAAGAGCCCCTGTAGTTCCTCAGAGTCACATCATTGAGAATTGGGAGAATGTTGGAGAGTCTGGTTAGAGGCTGAAGGCACCTAAAGTGCTTAAATTTGTAACAATCCATTTTCCAGTGCCCCAGCTCTTTACATTAATAGAAAGGATGGTTTTGATTTCATTTAGGAGCCTTCATTTTCTGGAGTTGAAGACTTAGAAATTTGGCAGGCTTCCTTGGAGGTGACTTACCTAGAGTATGAGATAGCTGGTTTGCCAGGTTGACTGGAGTGGACATAATTTCCCACCCTGGTCCCTTTTATGAGAATTGAAAGGTCCCAGTTCAGCACATTAATAAACACAGAGTTAAAAACTCCTCTGGTGGAGGTCTTCCTCGGTGATGCAGTGGTTAAGAATCTGCCTGCCAATGCAGGGAACGTAGGTTTGAGCCCTTGTCTGGGAAGATCCCACATGCTGTGGAGCAACTAAGCCCATGCACCACAACTACTGATCCCACATGCCACAACTACTGAAGCCCGTGCGCCTAGAGCCTATGCTCTGCAACAAGAGAAGCCACCACAATGAAAAGCCCATGCACCGCAATGAAGAGTAGCCCCCACTTGCTGTAACTAGAGAAAGCCCGTGTGCCCCATGTGCAGCAATGAAGACCCAATGCAGCCAAAAATAAATAAATAAATTTTAAAAAAAATAAATAAAAACTCCTTGGGTGGAATCATCATCTGAATTTTCATTAAAAAACATTCTGAAGTCAGTTGTAATAATGATGAGAAGTTGATCATCAGATTTTTGTGTACAAGCCTGAATTTTGTTCCAATTAACAGACTTTGGAGAAGCCCTAGGAATTGCTTGATGAAGTTGCCTAGCAATTGCCTGAGCCTGAATATATAATAAGTTAGGGGGCTGGTCTCCCAGTTGTAATTCTAGAGACCTTTCTGGACTTTGCCAGTTAGTGGTTTTCATATAATGCTGGGCCTGGCCTTCCCCAAGAAGCATATGAATTAGATGATATAAGTCAGAGAAACCAGTCTGATAAGTTCGAATGACTATATTAAATTCCTCAGCAAATGTCTGAGGATCTTTGGTACTTTGGGAAAATCTTTGACTATGGCTTGCAGTTCGGCTTTAGTCCAGGGGGTAGAAAAATTAAAGGTTTAACCTCTGGATCCTTGGAAGGCTTAATTTTTAAAGTGACAGATTCTGATAGGTTCATAGGAAAAGGGAGTGGGAAGAGTTTCAGAGAAAAGGGGAAGTCTGGTGAGAGAATTAGTATGAAAGATTTAAAGGTATAGTGGAGACAGGTGGTATAGAAGGGAAGGAGGAAGATGGCACCAAAAGTGGAGTTTGGCCACAAGGAGCCAAGCCAGGGGAGGGAGAGAAGATGACACCACCACAGGGCCTGAGACAAAGACGCCAAGGAAGAAGAGCCTGAGGTAGACTTTTATCTTTCTTTAATCATTGGTTTGCCTCAGTTAATCTTAAATTCTTATTTTTCATAGAGGCAATTTTATTTTATTTTCTTATTTTTTTCTGTTTTGATTTTTTTAAAACATCTTTATTAGAGTATAATTGCTTTACAGTGATGTGTTACTTTCTGCTTTATAACGAAGTGTATCAGTTATACATATACGTATGTCCCCATATCTCTTCCCTCTTGCATCTCCCTCCCTCCCACCCCTCTAGGTGGTCACAAAGCACTGAGCTGATCTCCCTGTGCGATGCGACTGCTTCCCAAGAGCTATCTATTTTACGTTTGGTAGTGTATATATGTCCATGCCACTCTCTCCCTTTGTTACAGCTTACGCTTCCCCCTCCCCGTATGCTCAAGTCCATTGTCTAGTGGGTCTGAGTCTTTATTCCCGTCTTGCCCCTGGGTTATTCATGACCTTTTTTTTTTTATTCCATATATATGTGTTAGCATACGATATTTGTTTTTCTCTTTCTGACTTACTTCACTCTATATGAAAGACTCTAGGTCGATTCACCTCACTACAAATAACTCAATTTCGTTTCTTTTTATGGCTGAGTAATATTCCATTGTACATATGTGCCACGTCTTCTTTATCCATTCATCTGTCGACGGACACTTAGCTTGCTTCCATGTCCTGGCTATTGTAAATAGAGCTGCAATGAACATTGTGGTACATGCCTTTTTTTTTTTTTTTAAAACATCTTTGTTGGAGTAGAATTGCTTTACAATAGTGTGTTAGTTTCTGCTTTACAACAAAGTGAATCAGTTATACATATACATATGTTCCCATATCTCTTCCCTCTTGCGTCTCCCTCCCTCCCACCCTCCCTATCCCAC
>NC_041224.1:121657649-121659487 GCF_002837175.3 Physeter macrocephalus | reverse complement strand
ATGATTAATGATTTTGAGCATTCTTTCATGTGTTTGTTGGCAATCTGTACATCTTCTTTGGAGAAATGTCTGTTTAGGTCTTTTGGCCATTTTTGGATTGGGTTGTTTGTTTTTTTTGATATTTAGCTGCATGAGCTGCTTGTACATTTTGGAGATTAATGCTTTGTCAGTTGCTTCATTTGCAAATATTTTCTCCCATTCTGAGGGTTGTCTTTTCGTCTTGTTTATGGTTTCCTTTGCTGTACAAAAGCTTTTAGGTTTCATTAGGTCCTATTTGTTTATTTTTGTTTTTATTTCCATTTCTCTAGGAGTTGGGTCAAAAAGGATCTTGCTGTGATTTATGTCATAGAGTGTTCTGCCTATGTTTTCCTCTAAGAGTTTGATAGTGTCTGGCCTTACATTTAGGTCTTTAATCCATTTTGAGTTTATTTTTGTGTATGGTGTTAGGGAGTGTTCTAATTTCATTCTTTTACATTTAGCTGTCCAGTTTTCCCAGCACCACTTATTTAAGAGGCTGTTTTTTCTCCACTATATTTTCTTTTCTCCTTTATCAAAGATAAGGTGACCATGTGTACGTGGGTTGATCTCTGGGCATTCTATCCTGTTCCATTGATCTATATTTCTGTTTGTGTGCCAGTACCATACTGTCTTGATTACTGTAACTTTGTAGTAGTCTGAAGTCACGGAGCCTCATTCTTCCAACTCCGTTTTTCTTTCTCAAGAGTGCTCTGGCTATTCAGGGTCTTTTGTGTTTCCATACAAATTGTGAAATTTTTTCTTGTAGCTCTGTGAAAAATGCCAGTGGTAGTTTGATAGTGATTGCATTGAATCTGTAGATTGCTTTGGGTAGTAGAGTCATTTTCACAATGTTGATTCTTCCAATGCAAAAACACGGTATATCTCTCCATCTGTTTGTATCATCTCTAATTTCTTTCATCAGTGTCTTATAATTTTCTGCATACAGGTCTTTTGTCTCCTTAGCTAGGTTTATTCCTAGATATTTTATTCTATTTGTTGAAATGGTAAATGGGAGTGTTTATTGAGAATGATGTTAGCTGTGTGTTTGTCATATATGGCCTTTATTATGTTGAGGTAAGTTCCCTCTAGGACTACTTCTGGAGGGTATTTATTTTAATGGGGGTTGAATTTTGTTGCAAGCTTTTTCTGCATCTATTGAGATGATCATATGGTTTTTCTCCTTCAATTTGTTAATATGTTTTATCACATTGATTGATTTGTGTATATTGAAGAATTCTTGCATTCCTGGGATAAACCCCACTTGATCATGGTGTATGATCCTTTTAATGTGCTGTTGGATTCTGTATGCTAGTACTTTGTTGAGGATTTTTGCATCTGTGTTCATCAGTGATATCGGCCTGTAGTTTTCTTTCTTTGTGACTGGTTTTGGTAACAGGGTGATGGTGGCCTCGCAGAATGAGTTTGGGAGTGTTCCTTCCTCTGCTATACTTTGGAAGATTTTGAGAAGGATAGGTGTTAGCTTTTCTCTAAATGTTTGATAGAAGTCGCCTGTGAAACCAGTTGGTCCTGGGCTTTTGTGTGTTGGAAGATTTTTAATCACAGTTTCAATTTCAATGCTTGTGATTGGTCTGTTTTTATTTTCTATTTCTTCCTGGTTCAGTCTCAAAAGGTTGTTCTTTTCTAAGAATGTGTCCATTTCTCCAGATTGTCCATTTTATTGGCATATAGTTGCTTATAGTAATCTCTCATACTTTGGGATTTTTTTGTTCTTATTTCTCTAATTGCTATAGGTGTAAGATTAGGTTGTTTTTTTGAGATATTTCTTGTTTCTTGAGGTAGGATTGTATTGCTATAAACTT
>NC_041224.1:121648021-121649493 GCF_002837175.3 Physeter macrocephalus | reverse complement strand
ATTGGCATATAGTTGCTTATAGTAATCTCTCATGATCCTTTGTATTTCTGCACTGTCAGTTGTTACTTCTTCTTTTTCATTTCTAACTCTATTGATTTGAGTCTTCCTTTTTTTCTTGATGAGTCTGGCTAATGTTTTATCAGTTTTGCTTATCTTCTCAAAGAACCAACTTTTAGTTTTATTGATCTTTGCTATTGTTTCGTTCATTTCTTTTTCATTTATTTCTGATCTGATCTTTATGATTTTTTTCCTTCTGCTAACTTTGGGATTTTTTTGTTCTTATTTCTCTAATTGCTATAGGTGTAAGATTAGGTTGTTTTTTTGAGATATTTCTTGTTTCTTGAGGTAGGATTGTATTGCTATAAACTTCCCTCTTAGAACAGCTTTTGCTGCATCCTGTAGGTTTTGGGTCATTGTGTTTTCATTGTGATTTGTTTCTAGGTATTTTTTTAGTTTCCTCTTTGATTTCTTCAGTGATCTCTTGGTTATTAAGTAGTTTATTGTTTAGCCTCCATGTGTTTGTATTTTTTACAGATTTTTTCATGTAATTGTTATCTAGTTTCATAGAGTTGTGGTCGGAAAAGATACATGATACGATTTCAGTTTTCTTAAATTTACCAAGGCTTGATTTGTGACCCAAGATATGATCTATCCTGGAGAATGTTCCATGAGCACTTGAGAAGAAAGTGTATTCTGTTGTTTTTGGATGGAGTGTCCTATAACTATCAATTAAGTCCGTCTTGTTTAATGTACCGTTTAAAGTTTGTGTTTCCTTATTTATTTTTATTTTGGATGATCTGTCCATTGGTGAAAGTGGGGTGTTAAAGTTCCCTACTATGATTGTGTTACTGTCATTTTCCCCTTTTATGGCTCTTACCATTTGCCTTATGTATTGAGGTGCTCCTATGTTTGGTGCATGAATATTTACAGTTGTTACATCTTCTTCTTGGCTTGGTCCCTTGATCATTATGTAGTGTCCTTCTTTGTCTCTTGTAATAGTCTTTATTTTAAAGTCTATTTTGTGTGATATGAGAATTGCTATTCCAGAATTCTTTTGATTTCCATTTGACTGGAAAACTATTTCTATCCCCACATTTTCAATCTGTATGTGGCCCTAGGTCTGATGTGGGTCTCCTGTAAGCAGCATATGTATGGGTTTTGTTTTTGTATCCATTCAGCCAGTCTATGTCTTTTGGTTGGAACATTGAATCCATTTATATTTAAGGTAATTATTGGTATATATGTTCCTCTTGCCATTTTCTTAATTGTTTTGGGTTTGTTTTTGTAGGTCTTTTCTTTCTCTTGTGTTTCCTGCCTAGAGAAGTTCCTTTAGCATTTGTTGTAATGCTGTTTTGGTGGTGCTGAATTCTCTTAACTTTTGCTTGTCTGTAATTTTTTTTTTTTGCGGTATGCGGGCCTCTCACTGTTGTGGCCTCTCCCATTGCGGAGCACAGGCTCCGGACGCGCAGGCT
>NC_041224.1:121622354-121647834 GCF_002837175.3 Physeter macrocephalus | reverse complement strand
GCGAACCCGGTTCCCCTGCATCGGCAGGCGCACGCGCAACCACTGCGCCACCAGGGAAGCCCCTGTAATTTTTTTTTAAACACCTTTATTGGAGTATAATTGCTGTACAATGGTTGTTAGTTTCTCCTGTATAACAAAGTGAATCAGCTATACAGAAACATATATTCTCATATTTCCTCCCTCTTGAGTCTCCCTCCCACCCTACCTTTCCGAACCCTCTAGGTGGGCACAAAGCACCGAGCTGATCTCCTTGTGCTATGTGGCTGCTTCTCACTAGCTATCTATTTTACATTTGCTGGCGTATATATGTCCATGCCACTCTCTCATTTTGTCCCAGCTTACCCTTCCCCTCCCCATATCCTCGAGTCCATTCTCTACATCTCTGTCTTTATTCCTGTCCTGCCCCTAGGTTCTTCAGAACCATTTTCTTTTTTAGATGCCATATATATTTGTTAGCATATGCTATTTGTTTTTCTCTTTCTGACTTACTTCACTCTGTATGACAGTCTCTAGGTCCTTCACCTCACTATAAATAACTTAATTTCGTTTTTTTCATGCTGGGTAATATTCCATTGTATATATGTGCCACATCTTTGTCCATTCATCTGTTGATGGACACTTAGGGTTCTTCCATGTTCTTATTATTGTAAATAGAGCTGCAGTGGACATTGTGGTTCATGACTTTTTTTTTTAACACACACTAAATAAAAGTTATCTGTATTTTGTGGTAGATGAAGAAATAGTTTCTTAATATAGCAAGACCCCATCCAAGTAGTTGAGAAAAAGAAGAAGCATGTAAAATGTAATATACATGAAAAGCTTTTCAGTCTCTCTAATTGAAGAAATAGAATATAAAGGAAGGACATATTTTCACTTACCAAGATGAAACACTACAAGAGTACGGTTTTAGTTATGAAAACGTTTCCTTGCTTGACAATTATGCAATATCTATCAAAATCCCTTGTCACAGTAATTTTAGTTCTAAACATTTATCTTATATTACTATGTTTATTCTGTCCTGTAACCATAAATTCCACAGTTGCTTAGTGATGGTTCTATATTTAAATGCATTTGATTCTTACTATCAGTATTTTTTTTCTTTGCCATAGCTTATTCATTCTGTGGCCTTTTGTTTTTATTTTTATTCATTCCTTAGACAGTTGCAACCTGCTGTCAAGTAGGGTTTTTTTTTTTTGGTTAAAAATAAATTTTTAACAACTGTATTGAGGTATAATTGACATACAACAAACTGCACATATTTAAAGTGTACAATATGAAAAGTTTGGGCACAGGTGAAACCATCACAGCAATCAAGAAAATGAACAAACATATTCATCACTCTCAAAAGTTTCCCTATGCTTTCTCCTAATCACTCCCCTTTCTTCCCCTAGCACCCACTGATCTGCTTTCTGTCACTACAGATAAGTATACATTTTGTAAAATTTTTACATAAGTGGAATCATATAGTATGTACCATTTTTTTGTCTGGATATTTTCGTCACTCAGTATGGTTACTTTGAGATTCATCCATGTAATTGCATGTATCAATTTTACATTCCTTTTATTTTTGAGAGCTTTTCTTTCTTTTTTTTTAAAATAGATGTTTACTGGAGTATAATTGCTTCACAATACTCTGTTAGTTTCTGTTGCACAGCAAAGCAAATCAGCCATATGCATACACATGTCCCCATATCCCTTCCCTCTTGAGCCTCCCTCCCATCCTCCCTATCCCACCTCTCTAGGTCATTGCAAAGCACTGAGCTGATCTTCCTGTGCTATGCTGCTGCTTCCCAGCAGCCAACTGTTTTACATTTAGTAGTGTATATATGTCAATGCTACTCTGACTTCGCCCCAGCTTTGCCCTCCCACCCCATGTCCTCAAGTCCATTCTCTATGTCTGCCTCTTTATTCCTCCCCTGCAACGAGGTTCATCAGTGCCATTTTTTTTTGGATTCCATATATGTGCGTAAGCATACAGTATTTGTTTTTCTCTTTCTGACTTACTTTACTGTGTATGGCAGACTCTAGGTCCATCCACCTCACTTCAAATAACTCAGTTTCATTTCTTTTTATGGCTGAGTAATATTCTATTGTATATAGGTGCCACATCTTCGTTATCCATTCATCTGTCTGTGGACATTTATCTTGGTTCCATGTCCTGGCTATTGTAAATAGTGCTGCAATGAACATTGTGGTACATGTCTCTTTTTTTTTTTTTTTGTGGTACGCAGGCCTCTCACTGTTGTGGCCTCTCTCGTTGTGGAGCACAGGTTCCGAATGTGCAGGCTCAGCGGCCATGGCTCATGGGCCCAGCTGCTCCGCAGCATGTGGGATCTTCCCAGTTTGGGGCACGAACCTGTGTCCCCTGCATTGGCAGGTGGACACTCAACCACTGCACCACCAGGGAAGCCCTACATGTCTCTTTTTGAATTATGGTTTTCTCAGGGTATATGCCCAGTAGTGGGATTGCTGGGTCATATGGTAGTTCAATTTTTAGTTTTTTAAGGAAGCTCCATACTGTTTTCCATACGGGTTGTATCAATATACATTCCCACCAACAGTGCAGGAGGGTTCCCTTTTCACCACACCCTTTACATCATTTATTCTTTCTAGATTTTTTGATAATGGCCATTCTGACTGGCATGAGGTGATACCTCATTGTAGTTTTGATTTGCATTTCTCTAATAATTAGTGATGTTGAGCATCTTTCCATGTGCTTCTTGGTCATCTGTATGTCTTCCTTGGTGAAATGTGTATTTAGGTCTTCTGCCCCTTTTTAACTGGATTGTTGGTTTTTTTTGATATTGAGCTCCATGAGGTTTGTATATTTTGGAGATTAATATTTTGTCTTTTGTTTCATTGCAGATATTTTCTCTCATTCTGAAGGTTGTCTTTTTGTCTTGTTTATGGTTACCTTTGCTGTGCAAAAGCTTTTAAGTTTAATTAAGTCCCACTTGCTTGTTTTTATTTCCGTTACTCTAGGAGGTGGGTCAAAAAAGATCTTGCTGTGGTTTATGTCAAAGAGTGTTTTTCCTATATTTTCCTCTATGAGTTTTTCAGGGTCTGGTCTTTTTTTTTTTTTTTAACAACTTTATTGAGTATAATTGCTTTACAATTGTGTGTTAGTTTCTGCTGTATAACAAAGTGAACCAGTTATACATATACATTTATCCCCAAATCTCTTCCCTCTTGCATCTCCCTCTCTCCCACCCTCCCTATCCCACCCCTCTAGGTGGTCACAAAGCACCGAGCTGATCTCCCTGTGCTATGCAGCTGCTTCCCACTAGCTATTGGTTTTACATTTGGTAGATTATATGTGTACTTGCCACTCTCTCACTTCATCCCAGCTTACCCTTCCCACTCCCTGTGTCCTCAAGTCCATTCTTCTAGTAGGTCTGCATCTTTATTCCCATCCTGCCCCTAGGTTATTCATGACCTTTTTTTTTAGACTCCATATATATGTGTTAGCCTACAGTATTTAATTTTCTCTTTCTGACTTACTTCAGTCTGTATGACAGACTCTGGGTCCACCTGCCTCACTACAAGTAACTCAATTTTGTTTCTTTTTATGGCTGAGTAATATTCCATTGTATATATGTGCCAAATCTTTTTTATCTATTCATTTGTCAGTGGACACTTAGGTTGCTTCCATGTCCTGGCTATTGTAAATAGAGCTGCAGTGAACATTGTGGTACATGTCTCTTTTTGAATTATGGTTTTCTGAGGGTATATGACCATTAGTGGGATTGCTGGGTCGTATGGTAGTTCTGTTTTTAGTTTTTTAAGCAACCGCCATACTGTTCTCCATAGTGGCTGTATCAGTTTACATTCCCACCAACAGTACAAGAGGGTTCTCTTTTCTCCACACCCTCTCCAGCACTTATTGTTTGTAGATTTTTTGAGGATCGGTGTGAGGTGATACCACAATGTAGTTTTTTTGTTTGTTCGTTTTTTTTTGAGGTACGTGAGCCTCCCACTGCCATGGCCTCCCCCGCCAAGGAGCACAAGCTCCGGATGCACAGGCCCAGTGGCCACGGCCCACGGGCCCAGCCGCTCCGCGGCACGCGAGATCCTCCTGGACTGGGGCACGAACCTGTGTCCCCCGCATTGGTAGGTGGACTCCCAACCACTGCACCACCAGGGAAGCCCCACGATGTAGTTTTGATTTGCATTTCTCTAATGATGAGTGATGTTGAGCATCCATTCATGTGTTTGTTGGCAGTCTGTATATCTTCTTTGGAGAAATGTCTGTTTAGGTCTTCTGCCCATTTTTGGATTGTGTTGTTTATGTTTTTGATATTGAGCTGCATTAGCTGCTTGTAAATTTTGGAGATTAATCCTTTGTCAGTTGCTTAAAACATCAGTTTTGGAGATTAATCCTTTGTCAGTTGCTTCAGAGAAAATAAATATTTTTTCCTATTCTGAGGGTTGACTTTTCGTCTTTTTTATGGTTTCCTTTGCTGTGCAAAAGCTTTTAAGTTTCATTAGGTTCCTTTTGTTTATTTTTGTTTTTATTTCCATTTCTCTAGGAGGAGGGTCATAAAGGATCTTTCTGAGATATGTCAGTAATAGAGTGTTTTGCCTATGTTTTCCTCTAAGAGTTTTATAGTGTCTGGCCTTACATTTAGGTCTCTAATCCATTTTTAGTTAATTTTTGTTTATGGTGTTAGGGAGTGTTCTAATTTCATTCTTTTACGTGTAGCTGTCCAGTTTTCCCAGCAAAACTTACTGAAGAGGCTGTCTTTTCTCCATTGTATATTCTTGCCTCCTTTATCAATAATAAGGTGACAATAGGTGCATGACTTTATCTCTGGGCTTTCTATCATGTTCCATTGATCTGTAATTCTGTTTTTGTGCCACTACCATACTGTCTTGTTTACAGTAGCTTTGTAGTATAGTCTGAAGTCTGGGAACCTGAATCCTCCAGCTCCGTTTTTCTTTCTCAAGATTGCTTTGGCTATTTGGGGTCATTTGTGTTTCCATAGAAACTGTGAAAGTGTTTGATCTAGTTCTGTGAAAAATGGTATTCGTAGTTTGATAGGGATTGCATTGAATCTGTAGATTGCTTTGGGTAGTATAGTCATTTTCACAGCGTTGAGTCTTCCAACCCAAGAGCATGGTATATCTCTCCATCTGTTTGTAGCATCTTTAATTTCTTTCATCAGCGTCTTATAGTTTTTTGCATACAGGTCTTTTGTCTCCTTAGGGAGGTTTATTCCTAGGTAATGGTCATGGTAAATGGGAGTTGTAATGATAAATGGGAGTGTATCCTTAATTTCTCTTTCTGATTTTTCATCATTAGTGTATAGGAATGCAAGAGGCTTCTGTGCATAAATTTTGTATACTGCTTCTTTACCAAATTCATTGATTAACTTTAGTAGTTTTCTGGTGGCATCTTTAGGATTCTCTATGTATAGTATCATGTCATCTGCCAACATTGACAGCTTTACTTCTTCCTTTCCGATTTGGATTCCTTTTATTTCTTTTTCTTCTCTGATTGCTGTGACTAAAACTTCCAAAACTATGTTGAATAATAGTGGTGAGTCGGCATTCTTGTCTTGTTCCTGATGTTAGAGGAAATGGTTTTAGTCTGTTACCATTGAGAATGATGTTGGCTGTGGGTGTGTCATATATGACCTTTTAGGTTATTTAGGTAAGTTCCCTCTATGCCTATTTTCTGGAGAGCTTTTATCATAAATCGGTGTTGAATTTTGTCTAAAGCTTTTCCTGCATCTATTGAGATGATCATATGGTTTTTTTCCTTCAATTTGTCAATATGGTGTATCACATTGATTGATTTGCATATATTGAAGAATCCTTGCATTCCTGGGATAACCCCCATTGATCATGGTGTATGATCCTTTTAATGTGCTGTTGGATTCTGTTTGCCAGTATTTTGTTGAGGATTTTTGCACCTATGTTCATCAGTGATATTGGCCTGTAGTTTTCTTTCTTTGTGATATGTTTGTCTGGTTTTGGTATCAGGGTGATTTTGGCCTCGTAGAATGGATTTGGGAGTGTTCCTCCCTCTGCTATATTTTGGAAGAGTTTGAGAAAGACAGGTGTTAGCTCTTCTCTAAATGTTTGATAGAATTCGCCTGTGAAGCCATCTGGTCCTGGGCTTTTGTGTGTTGGGAGATTTTTAATCACAGTTTCAATTTCAGTGCTTGTGATTGGTCTGTTTATATTTTGTTTCTTCCTGGTTGAATCTTGGAAGGTTGTGGTTTTCTAAGAATGTGTCCATTTCTTCCAGGTTGTCCATTTTATTGGCATATAGCTGCTTTTAGTAATCTCTCATGTTCTTTTGTATTTCTGCAGTGTCAGTTGTTACTTCTCCTTTTCATTTCTAATTCTATTGATTTGGATCTTTTCCCTTTTTTTGCTGATGAGTCTCGATAGTGGTTTCTCAACTTTATGTTCTCAAAGAACCATCTTTTAATTTTACTGAACTTTGCTCTTGTTTCCTTCATTTATTTTTCATTTATTTCTGATCTGATCTTTATAATTTCTTTCCTTCTACTAAGTTTGGGGTTTTTAGTTCTTCTTTCTCTAATTGCTTTAGGTGTAAGGTTAGGTTGTTTATTTGAGTTGTTTCTTGTTTCTTGAGGTAGTTTTATGTTGCTCTAAACTTCCCTCTTAGAACTGCTTTTGCTGCATACCATAGGTTTTGGGTATCCTGTTTTCATTGTCATTTGTTTCTAGGTAGTTTTTGATTTCCTCCTTGATTTCTTCAGTGATCTCTTGGTTATTAAGTAGTGTATTGTTTAGCCTCCATGTGTTTGTATTTTTTATAGATTTTTTTCCTGTAATTGATATCTAGTCTCATAGCATTGTGGTAGGAAAAGATCTTGATACAATTTCAATTTTCTTAAATTTACCAAGGCTTGATTTGTGACCCAAGATATGATCTATCCTGGAGAATGTTCCATGAGCACTTGAGAAGAAAGTGTATTCTGTTGTTTTTTGATGGAATGTCCTTTAAGTATCAATTAAGTCCATCTTGTTTAATGTATCTTTTAAAGCTTGTGTTTCCTTATTCATTTTCATTTTGCATGATCCATCCATTGGTGACAGTCAGGTGTTAGTGTCCCCTACTATGATTGTGTTACTGTCAATTTCTCCTTTTATAGCTGTTAACCTTTGCCTTATGTTTAGGTGCTCATATGTTGAGTACATACATATTTAAAATTGTTTTATCTTCTTATTGGATTGATCCCTTGATCATTATGTAGTGTCCTTCTTTGTCTCTTGCAATAGTCTTCATTTTCAAGTCTGTTTTGTCTGATATGAGTATTGCTCCTCCAGCTTTCTTTTGATTTCTATTTGCATTTAATATCTTTTTCCATGCCCTCACTTTCAGTCTGTATGTGTCCCTAGGTCTGATGTGGCTCTCTTGTAGGCAGCATATATATGGGTCTTGTTTCTGTATCCATTCAGCCAGTCTCTGTCTTTTGGTTGGAGCTTTTAATCCATTTATGTGTAAGGTAGTTGTTGATATATGTGTTCCTATTACCATTTTCTTAATTGTTTTGGGTTTGTAATTGTAGGTCTTTTTCTTCTCTTGTGTTTCTTGCCTAGAGAATTTCCTGTAGCATTTGTTCTAAAGTTGGTTTGCTGGTGCTGAATTCTCTTACCTTTTGATTGTCTGTAAAGGTTTTAATTTCTCTGTCAAATCTGAATGAAATTCTTTCTCAGTAGAGTAATCTTGGTTGTAGTTTTTTCCCTTTCATCACTTTAAATATGTCCTGCCACTCCCACCTGGCTTGCAGAGTTTCTGCTGAAAGTTCAGCTCTTAACCTTATGGGCATTCCCTTGTATGTTATTTGTTGTTTTTCCCTTGCTGCTTTTAAAATTTTTTCTTTGTATTTAATTTTTGATAGTTTGATTAACATGTGTCTTGGCATATTCCCCTTGGGTTTATACTGTATGGTACTCTCTGTGCTTCCTGTACTTTATTCATTATTTCCTTTCTCATGTTAGGAAAGTTTTCCACTATAATCTCTTCAAATATTTTCTCAATCCCTTTCATTTTCTCTTTTTCTTCTGGGACCCCTATAATTCGAATGTTCGTGTGTTTAATATTGTCCCAGAGGTCTCTAAGACTGTCCTCAATTGTTTTCAATCTTTTTTCTTTATTCTGCTCTGAAGTAGTTTTTTCTACAATTTTATCTTCCAGGTCACTTATCCTGGAAGTGCCTCTGTTATTCTCAGTCACTGCCTCAGTTTTCTGCCTTTGATTCCTTCTGGTGAATTTTAAATTTCATTTATTGTGTTTTTCATCATTGTTTGCATTTTAGATTTTCTAGGTCCTTGTTAAACGTTTCTTGTATTTTCTCCATTCTATTTCCAAGATTTTGGATCATCTTTACTATCATTACACTGAATTCTTTTTCAGATATTCTGCCTATTTCCTCTTCATTTGTTTGGTCTGGTGGGTTTTTACCTTGCTCCTTCATCTGCTATGTGTTTCTCTGTCTTCTCATTTTGCTTAGCTTATTGTGTGTGGGGTCCTCTTTCTGCAGGCTGCAGGTTCATAGTTCCCATTGTTTTTGGTGTCTACCCCCAATGGCTAAGGTTGGTTCAGTGGGTTGTGTAGACTTCCTGGTGGAGGGGACTAGTGCCTGTGTTCTGGTGGATGAGGCTGGAACTTGGCTTTCTGGTATGCACGTCCACGTCCGGTGGTGTGTTTTGGGGTGTCTGTGACCTTATTATGATTTTAGGCAGCCTTTCTTCTAGTGGGTGGGGTTGTGTTCCTGTCTTGCTAGTTGTTTGGCATGGGGCGGTCATCATTGGAGCTTGCTTGCCATTGGGTGGAGCTGATTCTTAGCGTTGAGACGGAGATCTGTAGGAGAGTTCTCGCCAACTGATATTATGTGGGGCCTGGAGGTCTCTGGTGGTCCAATGTCCTGAACTTGGCTCTCCCATGTCAGAGGCTCAGGCCTTACACCAGGTTGCAGCACCAAGACTCTTGTCAGCCACACAGCTCAGAAGAAAAGGGACAAAACAGAAAACAATAAAAAATAAAATAGTTAAAATTAAAAACTTTTTGAAATTATTAAAATAAAAAAATTGAAAAGTAATAAATATAACAGAGGAGAGCAGCCAAACCAATAAACAAATCTGTCAGTGATAATGAGCACTAAAAACTATACTAAGATAAATATAAAAATCGGAAACAAGTCAGTCGTAGACAGCACACCCCAAGTCTACAGTAGTTTCCAAAGTCCACCACCTCAATTTTGGGTTGATTCATTGTCTATTCAGATATTCCACAGATGCAGGGTACCTCAAGTTGATTGTGGGGATTTAATCCACTGCTCCTGAGACTTTTTGGAGAAAGTTGCCTTTCTCTTGTTTGTTTGTACAGCCCTTGGGTTTCTGCTATGCTTTTGGCCCCACCTCTGTGTGTAGGTCACCCTCAGGCATCTGTTCCCCACCCAGACAAGAGGGGTTATTAAATCAGCGGTTGATTAAAGGGCTCTTGCTCATTCAGGTGGGGTGGGGGAGGGGAGGGAGGGGTACAGTAATTATAATTGAAATGCGATGTGAGCCTGTGGCGCAGAGGCCAGCGTGACTTTGCAACTGCTTGAGGAACACCGTGTGTTCTCCTGGGGAAGTTGTACCTGGATCACAGGACCCTGGCAGTGGCGGGCTGCACAGGCTCCCGAGAGGGAGGTGTGGATAGTGACTTGTGCTTGCACACAGGATTTTTGGTGGCTGCAGCAGCAGTCTTAGCGTCTCATGCCCGTCTCTGCTGTACATGCTGATAGCCGTGGCTCGTGCTGTCTTTGGAGCTAGTTTAAGGGATGCTCTGAATCCCCTCTCCTTGCGCTTCCTGAAACAATGGTCTCTTGCCTCTTAGGCAGGTCCAGACTTTTTCCCAGTCTTCCCCCCAGCTAGCTGTGGCGTACTAGCCCCTTTCAGGCTGTGTTCACGCAGCCAACCCCTGTCCTCTCCCTGAGATCTGACCTTTGAAACCCGAGCCTCAGCTCCCAGCCACCCTTGCCCCGGCGGGTGAGCAGACAAGCCTCTCGGGCGGGTGAGTGCTGGTCGGCACTGATCCTCTGTGCAGGAATCTCTCTACTTTGTCTCTGCACCCCTGTTGCTGAGCTGTCCTCTGTGTCTCCGAAGCTTCCCCCCTGCCCACCCCCTGTCTCTGCCAGTGAAGGGGCTTCCTAGTGTGTGGAAACTTTTCCTCCTTCACAGCTCCCTCCCAGAGGTGCAGGTCCCGTCCCTATTCTTTTGTCTCTGTTTTTTCTTTTTTCTTTTGCCCTACCCAGGTACGTGGGGAGTTTCTTGCCTTTTGGGAAGTCTGAGGTCTTCTGCCAGCGTTCAGTAGGTGTTCTGTAGGAGTTGTTCCACATGTCGATGTATTTTTGATATATTTGTGGGGAAGAAGGTGATCTCCACATCTTATTCCTCCGTCATCTTCTGGACTCTCTAGGATTCTTATTTTTGCTTTTAGAAAGCCATAGCAATGAAAAGTCATCCTGTGTGTGTGTAATACATCACATAGTAAGACTGAGGTCTAAAATCCCACAGTCCAGGGTTGTTGATTCTGGCTGTACCTGGGTCGCGTCATCAGGTAGCTTGTTAAACACACACATACCTGGGACTCATGTCTAGGAAATTCTGATATGCATCTGGGGTTGAGACACACTGTAGCGGTTAGGTGAGGAAGCCTGTCCAAAAGCCACCCAAGAGTATATTGATTTTTTTTGAAATAAAAGAAGAGCCTTGATATTCTACACGTCTCTAATTGGTGGTAATTCACTTACAATGGAAAAATGCTTTGAATATATTTCAGCCTGTGTGTATGTGAGAGAAGAGAGGAATAGCTTGGTATGGTGAAAGTATAATAGGATTTGAACTAGAAGTCCTGAGTTTAAGACTCTGAT
Source organism: Physeter macrocephalus (assembly GCF_002837175.3). Lineage (NCBI taxonomy): Eukaryota > Metazoa > Chordata > Mammalia > Artiodactyla > Physeteridae > Physeter > Physeter macrocephalus. The sequence goes on along the minus strand of NC_041224.1, from coordinate 121,636,936 downwards.
CTCCTTCTACCTAGCTAAGTAACTCTGGGCCACTCTGAGCTCAGTTTTTTCTTTTGTAAAGTGAAAATATTAGCACCTCAGTTACAGACTTTGACCATCAAATGGGATGATGGTCATACGTGGAACTGCATTGACACCTGAAAAGAACTCTGCTAATGCACAGAGAAGACGACCATGTGGAGACAGAGGCAGAGACTGCATTAATGCTGCCACAAGCCAAGGAATACTAGGAGCCACCAACAGCTAGAAGAGGCAAGGGGGGGGATTCTCCCATAGAGCTTTCTTCTTTAGAGTGTGGCTCTGGAAAGCCTTGATTTGAAGCTTCTGGCATCCAGAACTGTGAGAGAATAAATTTCTGTTAAAGCCACCTGGTTTATGGTCATTTGTTACAGTGGCCCTAGGAAATGAACACAGAGTTTAGTAAGAGAGGCTTTGGGAGGGATAGTGTCATTGGAGGCTGACCATCCCTGAAGGGCAGGCTGCTTTGGGGTCTGACTCCTTACTTCTTCCGGTTTCTTCTTTTCTTCTCCATGGGAGCAGGAGCCGGAGCTCTTGTGTTGCTGGTGTTGGCAGTGAGTGCATTATGACAGAAGGGGGCATAGGCACAATGTGTGGGGTTCATTTGTGAGTCCGAAATCACTTGAAATGTAGAGGAATTTAAAGAAACACAGGCATAACAACTAGCCAGTCGTGTGATGGTTATTCCCTGCTTAATTGTAAAAGTAAACAAGGCCTGTTTGCCAATGGGAGTATCACTTGCACACAAAGAATGAATGAAGGTCTTAAAAAGTGTCTTATAATCATGTTTGCATTATTGATTTGCTTAGTAAATTATTTTGTAGAGATGGTACAAACGTTTGTCCCAACCTGCCCAATTTATGAATCTAGGTTAGTTCATTCTAAATTATCGACACTGTGTTGTACACAAATGCAAGTCACATATTTGCTTTTATGTTTGCACTCAACTTTATGGTAGCTCATATAAATAGAATAAATTAAGAGAAAATATCTTGGGACAGATAATGATATGCTTAGATACACTGATGTGTGCCTAGCCTAAAGAGGCATTTTTGCTAACCTGAAATTTTTTAATCCTTCTCTATCTTTATGGGAAATGTATACCTCTAGTTACTAATTAGAATGCTCATTTTAAGAAATGTTGAATTAGTCTATTTTAGATGTGTTCCATATAATCAGTGATTACATTCTTTTAAAAAGCAGACATAATCCTAATAAATAAAAGTGATCAGAGCATCCCTGGAACACTGCAGACTTCTTTCTGTCTCACTGTGGCATTCTGTGAGCAGCTATAAACAGTTAGGGGCTATCCCTAAAGTACACATGGTGCTTTGGTTTCATATGGGGCAGTAGTTCCTTTCATCTGTAGAAGAGGGAATTCTGAAGCTCTTTCCTCTGTTTATACAGAACTTTTAATACCTCTTTGCAAGGCAAAAAGTCCAAATGAGTTTCTAATGGCTTTATTATTATTATTACCTTTAAAATATATTATGGCAATTCTTTGCTCTCTGTAGTAAGGTAATTTTTGTCATCTTTCTTCTTACTTTTATTCTTTTATTTTATTGTCCTTAGTGTTCCATTTGTTTTTTTGACACATGACAATATTTTTAGTTTGGTCCTGCTGTTACCACTGCTGAATTTAAAACTGACTTCTATGAATTAAGATTATTGTTCATGAAGTAGGTAATAAGTAGATGATAGATAGATATATCGATAGATAGATAGGGTTGGAGAGATGAGAGATATATAAAGATACATGGGGTAGAGTCTCTTTTTTAATAGTTTAAGGCATTTTTTTCACTTAATTAGGTAATATAGTCTCTATGATAAGGGTTGCTCATTAGCTACTCTTCACTTTATTGATTAAATTTATTTACGTGGTAAGACAAAGATAATAAAATGCGGTACTACCTCATTGAATATGCCTTATAAACCATGAGCTGTGCTGTAGCATGTTGGTCAAGATCCATTAATCAATCTGGAAAATATTGATTAAGCCTCTGACTTCTCACTTTTAAAAATCAACAATACAAGATAAGGCTTAGATATGCAGAGAAGGTCTGGTGTTGGAGAGAGATTGTGAGACAGATGTCTTGTGTCATTTGCAGTCAGAATCATCAGAGAACCAGGGAGTGACATAGTAGACTAAAGACTGGCACTAGCTGGGGGAGAATTAGAAAATTTGATTTCTACAGATCTTTGGAAACAAGATTTTAAATAGTTGTGAAAGAAAGTTGTGCTCACTTTTATAGCTGCATTATATATGTAAGAATTCTTGAAAGGTCTTAAAAAGCAATGAGACACTTGAGTACCTTAAAGAAAATTTCTTTTTGCAGAGAGATCTGTAGATTCAGTTGACCATAATAAGCAACTCTGTAGAAACAAGTTGTAGGAATATTGGAGGTAAGGGAGTGACTCCTGTTGGATATTTGCTTAAGGCTTCTACCTTAGGTGGATGGGCAGATGTCTCTCATTCTTCCAGATGCTGAGGCTGTGCTTGGTGGCAGGTGGATCAAAGCAAGGAGAATGCCCCAGGTTGCACTGAGGTAGATCGCCTTCAGAGGAGAAAGTCATAGTTGCTTAATAACTATATTTATATTCCGGACAGGCCAGACTCCTTATGTTGATTCCATTATCTGTGGTATGGCTCATTCTCCTTTCCTAATCTTCAGAGATCCATACTAGCGGTTCCCAAAGCATGATTGCTAGGTCAGCAGCACGAGCTTAATTTGGGAATTGTTAAACATGCAGCTTCTTGGACCTCACCTCTTATCTACTGAATCCAAAACTCTGGGTGGACCCAGAGGTCTGTGTTTTAACAAGCCCTCCAGGTGATTTTGATCCATGCTAGAGTTTGAGAACCATGGATCTCTACTGTTCTCTCTGCCTGATTAATTTTTTTCCTTTTCTTAAAAGTGTCCACATATGTTATATAGCACCTAAGAAAATACCTAATGCATAAGAAGAACTTGATAAATAGTTGCCCTATGAATAGTTGTCTTCAAAACTCTTGTAGAGATTTTGAAGGAAAGGAGAATGTCTTAATCTTACCGTCTAGCACCTTTCCAGCCATGGTACTTCTGATTGCTTCTGCCCATCAGTAGAAGTGCTTTTGTGTTCTATGTCATACAAAATTACCGGTGTTCCACAAGTAGTAGTAAAACATAGAACCTGCCCTCAGGGAGCCACAAGTGGAGTGTGGCAACCATACAAAAGCAAATACACTACAGTGTCCAAGTGATGTGTTTATGATGAGCATTCTTCCAAAATTTCTTAGATGGGATCATAATAATTATTTTATATCCTTTTCCTCATAAATAACTGTTTCTCTCTGATTACATGTTCCACATTTTGGTTCAGAAAATACAATGATTATGGTCATAATGAAGCTAATGAAAGAAGGGAAATAGGTATGTAGAGAAATAAGGATTTTAATAGAATCAAATCCTTAAACTCAAGACAAGACACTCAAACCATTCAGGTATTTTGGCTTGGGTTGGAGAGAGGGCAATAGATTTAGAGTTTGGAGGGCTATGGGATCCTTCCAATTTACTATAATTACTTAAGATAAAGTGAAGTGTGCTGGAATGGTAAAAGAGTATGGGTTGCAGTCCCAACTCTACATGTATTTGCTGTATAAACTTCAAGTTATTTAATTTCTCTGAGCCACCTATAAAATGAAAACATTAATATTCAGGTCAGACTCTGTGAGTTTTCCAATATTTCACCTTTGTGACCCACAGAAACAGAAATTTCACATGATTCAAACCAATATCTATCTGAAAGAATTGTTCTGGAGATTTAGTGAAGTCAGTATGTAGGATGCCTGATACATAGTGTGTGCTCAATAAATATTAGATCTAGTCTCCTCATATGAAAGCAGCTGGCACATAGTGTTCAATAGATGTGTTTGAATAAAATAATCACAGGAGGCAATGATTTTCCCTATCTAAAAGTAGGCCCAGTCCTTGATATTCTCACTTTAACAGCTACTTCCATGCCAAGTAACTGTCTCCATCCTGACTACTGAATAATTTTCCAGAATATTCATAGTGTGGAGGGGGCCTTGTTTTTTTGTTTTCTTTTTTCCTGTATCCTGTGTTTACTACTTATGTGGACATAAAAATGTAATATCTTATATGCATGATTTTATTATTTAAAGTATTCACAATTTAGTGTTGGTACTTGTCTTGAAATGAATTTTGAATTGCGTAGAACACTTACCCCTATTGTGCTTTGGTTTGCGCAGGAAGAAAAACAACTTATGGCAGTCAGCCTTTGGTATATTAAAAAACATTATTCATGTTTTCGTCTAGGCTCTCTTGCATAACACAAAGCCTGAGCAGTGAGTGTAGAATGGCTTTAAACCCTCAGCAACAGCTTTGTTTCTGCTACGGAGCAGCTCTGCTAGACAGGGGCCTGTCACATCTATGTCAGTGCCATACATTCCACATTGATTGAAATTCGGTCCCCAAATACCACTTAATGGTAAAGAATAGTCAGTTTTCGAGGAGTAGGCAAGAATCAGTGATAATGTTTTATAGAAAACAGTGTCAAAATCTATGACTAGCTGCATGTTTAGAAAAGAAGGCAGAAAGAGGACTGGGCATGTTGCATGTTTTCATTCACTAAGAGAATAGTCCTTGTGGCATTATTATCCTTGGGTGTTGGCATTGGACAGGGCTGCTGGCAAAGCTTGTCTGCATCTTGCATCTTTATTTTGGAGTCAGGGTTGTGTTAGGCTTTCTATAGCTCAGCAGCAACATCCAGTTCCAGGTTGAATACTCATGGAACGTCTTACGGTTGACAGAAAAAAAACATCTAGAGTGTGTCATGTCTGCCATTTGCTCAGGCAGTAGTTTGTTCATACCGGTTCTGTCTTCTTTTCTTTTCTTTCTCAGCCAGCATTTAAAAACTTGTTGTTGAAAGAGGAAGATATGTAGTGTCCTCATGCCTATCTCTCTTCTGAATCATCTTTCTTCCCTAGATGGGAATTGCAAAAAAGTCTCAGTGATTGGAAAACATGGCATTTTGGAATCTCAACTCTTTCTTTTTGAAAATGTTGGTTTGCTTCCATCCAGAAGGTAGAGGGTGTAGGTGTGGTGGAAAGAGCGTAGAATCAGGTGGCCTCACTGATTCCTATTGATTCCACTGCTAAAATAAGGGGGGTTGGATTATATTATGAATATATGAATAAATGTTTCATAAAGTCCTTGCTGACCCCAACAGCTCATATTACAATCTAACTGTATTTTATCTTAAAGGAAAGAGAAACATTGCTTTTCTCAGTAGCGTTCTTGCTGTGACTCTGGAGACATCAGTGTTTCTTTTGGCAGCTAAGGATGCCCTTACTATAAAAACATTTACAACTTGACTCTAAGTAAGAAACAAATAGAAAGAGCATGAGATTTTATGTTCCTTCTGAGTCCTCAGTACCTGACACATAAAAATGTACCTGTTAAATTTTTTGCTGAATACGTTAGATGGGAAGTTAGAAAGTCTGGGTTACCTGTGTAACCTCAGCCAGGTCACTAGAGTCACCTGGGCTTGTGGTGGGGAGGCTGTCCCGGGTGACCACCAAGATCTTTCCTAGCTTTAAAATTCTATGAACTTGGATTCCAAAACGAATTGCTTTTTGAAAGCTCTGTTTACAATTTTCATAGGCACTCACATTTTGAACATTTATGAAATGGAACACGGTTATGTTTTAGTATGAAAGTTTAAAGTGGTTGTGATAAGAGCACCGTAAGTGTTAATTAGATTAACCAACTCTCACCTGGAATCTCACAGGATGGAAACACTGGTACTTTAGTTTGTTTCCTTTTTGAGGAGCAGAGCTGATGCAGGGGAGGGAAAAGGAAGCTAGGGGGAAGAGGAGTAAAATGTAGTGGTGTTGAGGATGGGGCAGTCGGAGCACTCAGAAGTGTGAAGACAGATGCTGGCAGGGTGGGAGGAGAGCTTGAAGAGAAGAGCAGGATACCTCATGATGGTTTTGGCCAAGTTACAATCAGGCAGGGGCCTGGTGCTGTGCGCCACATGTGCACATGGCTGCTTACTCTTCCTTGTGGGTTTGTGGTCACTAATTCTTAGCAGTCACGGTCTAGTTGTGTGTACTTTCTAGATTTGAGTCCAGCAATTTGGGTGCATTCTTAACCTCATTGTGCTTCAATGTCTTCATCTTTAAATTGGGGGTAATAATGGGGATTACGTGACAATACATGCAAAATGCTTAGATCAGTGTGCCATGAATGTTAGCTCAATATTAATAAACATCAAAACATTGGCTATTATTATTTTTATTATTACTACTACTATCACTCATTCATCAGAAGAAATAGACCAGCTCATTGCTTAAATGGAAAGCAAGCAGAGTGCTGACAAGATTGTTCCTGCTTTCACCACAGAAAACTCCCCAAACAACTTTCCCTCTGAAAAAAAACTTTCCTTTCATGTGACTTTAATTCAGTTTATGGCAACCTCATTCTCTTGGGCAAAATATTGCCCTCTTACTGTGGTCCTCTTTCAAAATGGAAATATTCACTGAGAGCAGCATATTAAGTTCCTAAGATATGATTATGAAATAATATTTAGAATCTCTTTTCTGTATGACGAGAGAGAGACAGAGAGAGAGAGAGAGAGAGAGAACGAATATGAGTGAATTGAGAGGTGAGAGTGAATTAAATCTATAAAGGGAAAAGGATTATATCCTTAAAGGACAAAGGGAAAGTGGAGGTGAGTAGGAAGACTAAAAGGAAAACAGGCGTCACGAAGGACAAGTGTCTTCTACTTCAGAATTCTGTTCAGCAAAATGGTTGAAAATAGTGGGCTACAATTTTGTGAAAATTTAGATACAAAAGATCATTTCTGGTTTCCACAGTGATAGCCTTGGGGTTTAGGATTTTTATATCTTAAATTGAATCTTCATCTATATTTGCAAGAAAAATCTTGCAAACTCTCTTCCTTTGGATATTTTGTTGATATCTCCAGTTTTCTGCCATTTTTGTATATTTAACAGAGACACAATGGGGCTTGCTCAGTATAGATCTGAGAGTAAAACAAGCTGTAAAAGATCAAAAAGATGGAGACCAAAACATCACCCAGGGAACTCCGTAGGAAGAGCATATGATTATAGGATCCTGCAGAGTTAGAGAACTCTTGAGGATGATTAGTTCTAGTCATAGGAATTACAGAAATATGGATATTGGCAAAGACAGAAGCTATGTAGAATATCTAAAAGGTGATATCAGGATGGAAAGTCTTTACATGAGAAATTGACTTAAAATCTCATTATTTAAAGTCAGGGCATTCTGGAGTTATGTATGACCACAAGTAATTTAAAAGCTAGCCTTTGGTGAAGAGAAGGGTCATCAGTCTTTCCCCTCCTCTAGCATCACCTTTACATCCCAGAAAGCATGTGCTGCTCCTTTCGTCAGACCTGTTACGGTTCCCCCTTATACAGTGCTAAGTCCATTTCCTCCACGAGACTTCCCTTCGTACTTCTAAACAGGGACATTCTTCTTACTTCCTATCTATCTGGACCTCTCCATGGACACTCTGTAAATTTGCACCTGTTATTCTTGTATATTATTTATCTCCACATCTAGATTATAAAGTCTTTGAGAAAAAGAATTACATCTGTGTATCCCATACAGTGTATTGGTGATGTGTGCGTAATAAATACTCAAGAAATATTTGTGGTTGAGTAAAAATTCAGTTTTTATAGGGAAAAATTTAAGATTATCAATACAATTTAAAAGAAATTTGTCTATCTGGAGTTGGTGATTTGAAAATAAAGAATGTCATCATATTGACTAAGCAATTGCTAGTGATAAACCAAAGTTCAAGTATGGCAGTTGAAAATGTCATTTTAAAGCAAAGCCAGTAAGACAGTATTTGAGTCCATTGCTTCATGCTTCATGCATCATAATTATACTTGCATAGTGCATTCTGTTTTCTTTGAACTAAAAGAATTCTTCTGAGGTCAAAGCATTGGAATTTCCAATGTAGTAGAATGAATTTTTTTTTTAACCAGTAGACATGGACATGCTTATTTATTTTTAAGGGATATTTTATTTATTTTTAAAATTTTTTGGGGGGGGGAAATGGCTACCTTTAATAGGAAATGCATACTTTATTTTTTTGACAGGTGTTTAATCATATTTATTCATTCAATAAATATTTACATCAAGCACCTCTTATATGGGAGTTCAGCCACAAACATGACCCATATGGTCCCTATTATTGACTGAGACGGTGCATTGTTCATCAAGCTTCTCTATGGCTAGAGTGAAATATCACTCAAATATCTCTGCCCAATGTTAAGCCCACCAAAAATGTTTTGTTTTTTTATTGGAGCATAAAATTGCTTTACAATGTTGTGTTAGTTTCTGCTGTACAATGAAGTGAATCAGCTATATGTACACCTATATCCTTTCCCTCTTTGACCTCCTCTCACCCCACCCCAATCCCACCAGTCTAGGTCATCACAGAGCACCGAGGTGAGCTCCCTGTGCTATACAGCAGCTTCCCACTAGCTATCTGTTTTACACATGGTAGTGTATTTATGTCAAACCCAGTCTCCCAATTCGTCCCACCCCCTTACCCCCTTGTGTCCACATGTCTGTTCTCTGTGTCTACATCTCTATTCCTGCCCTACAAACAGGTTCATCAGTACCACATTTCTATATTCCACATATATTCATTAATATATATTTGTTTTTCTCTTTCTGGCTTACTTCACTCTGTATGACAGACTCTAGGTCCATCCACATCTCTACAAATGACCCAATTTCGTCCCTTTTTATGACTAATATTCCATTGTATATATGTACCACATCTTCTTTATCCATTCATCTGTTGTTGAACATTTGGATTGTTTCCATGTCCTGGCTATTGTAAATAGTGCTGCAATTTATTTTAAAAAATTCTCAGAATGCTAAACAAATGCTTTTAGATTTGACACTTAGTCTGTGCCTCTTTCTCTTAAAACTTTATTTCCTTTCTCACAATCCAGTGATGTTTTCTGAAAATTTATTGTAGGTTAGTGTCCAATATCTCCCTCAATGTCCTAGAACTTGAGGGCTGATTTTAAACAAATACAGTAAGTCCCAGGGAAGTCATTTTGCAGCCAGGAGAGAGAGCACCACATTAGAGGGACTGAATCGTGTCCAGAGTCTGGGCCATTCTTAACAGACGGTGGCTGCCAGGGCCCTGAAGTGGTTTCTCTTTGCTCCATTTCTAAATGAAACTTAGTCAAGCCCAAGAGTATCTGAGGTCTTTAGTGAACCCTTTTTATGACTAATATTCCATTGTATATATGTACCACATCTTCTTTATCCATTCATCTGTTGTTGAACATTTGGATTGTTTCCATGTCCTGGCTATTGTAAATAGTGCTGCAATTTATTTTAAAAAATTCTCAGAATGCTAAACAAATGCTTTTAGATTTGACACTTAGTCTGTGCCTCTTTCTCTTAAAACTTTATTTCCTTTCTCACAATCCAGTGATGTTTTCTGAAAATTTATTGTAGGTTAGTGTCCAATATCTCCCTCAATGTCCTAGAACTTGAGGGCTGATTTTAAACAAATACAGTAAGTCCCAGGGAAGTCATTTTGCAGCCAGGAGAGAGAGCACCACATTAGAGGGACTGAATCGTGTCCAGAGTCTGGGCCATTCTTAACAGACGGTGGCTGCCAGGGCCCTGAAGTGGTTTCTCTTTGCTCCATTTCTAAATGAAACTTAGTCAAGCCCAAGAGTATCTGAGGTCTTTAGTGAAGAAGTCTTACCTCACATGGGTGGACTTAACATATTGGCCTGGGACAGAGGGGAGAACATAGGCCTCACCCACTCCCAGGAGCACAGCTGGGAGATCAGGTTTGGCTTTATACGCATAAGTGCCCCCATGGGGTGGGGCAACGTGGACACTTTCTCTCCCTGACTGCACCACTTAGTTTTTGTTTAAAGGACTTATGAGATAGAAGATTCTTGGGTAGCAACACCTGCAAGAGTAAAAATTTAGTAGGGGAGGGACACAGAATACATGAATTTGTAGCAATAGGTTTTCTTTTCCTTTCTTTTTTCTATTTTGATAGAGATTTTGCTTTGGACTATGTAGATCAAATTCTATGGTGATTTATATTTTTCAATGTATAAAACTTACTTCATGTACCTTTGGACATCCTATAAATGTTTTCTACAGAATTATTTTCCTGTGATGACATCTCGATCACATCCAGCCCTAAGTTCATTGTGAGCTTGAATTAATCACACTGCTGCTCCCTCTGCACATATGTATTTATGTCATAGGTGTCCTTCCCCTATGAGAGCATCTATCTCAACCTTTCAAAATGCCCAGATCAGGGTAGGGCAAGTTCTCTGTCCTGATGTCTCTTAGCCTCTAGAACTTCTTTTTTTTTTTTCCAGTTTTATTGAGATATATAAATGACATATAACATTGTATAACTTTAAGATGTACAGCTTAGTAATTTGATACATGCATATATTGTGAAATGATTACCACAATAGGGCTAGTGATTGCAGCATTATTCACAATAGCCAAGATATAGAAACAACCTAAGTATCCGTCTAGGAATGAATGGATAAAGAAGATGTGGGGTGTGTGTGTGTGTGTATACACACACACACACACACACACACACACACACACACACACACACTGGAATATTACTCAGCCATAACAAAGAATGAAATCTTGCCATTTGTGACAATATGGGTGGACCTAGAGGGCATTATGCTAAGTGAAATAAGTCAGACAGAGAAAGACAAATACTGTATGATCTCACTTATATGTGGAATCTAAAAAACCAAATTCAACCTCCAGCATTTCTTTAGTCTCTTAGGAATGCAAATTATTGCCCTTCACTCCTCTCTGCCCTCCCTGCCTCAGTCTCTCAGGGCAGATACCCATACATCTGCCAGCATGCCTTGCTTCTACCTCCAAAGAGAGCAGAATGATGCCCTTTGTATATTTTTAAGCTATTGATTTGTACCTACTATTTAGTATTTTTGTTGACATTCAAATCTTCTTTAAGTAATTTGAAAGAATGTATTTGAAACAGAAATATGCTGTTTGGAACTCTGTATATAATGTTAAATTTTGTTTAGAATTCTTATTTATTTGTATGCTATGTTGTTGCATTTAAGAAATAAAAAATCAGGACAAATAAGGTAATATATAGGAAAGCACTTCAAACCATTTGGAAAAGTGAGACACCACATAAGTCCAAGGTATCTTAATAAGAAGCTGGCAGCCCTCCATGAATGCAAATATTTCTTTCTGTAAAAATCTCCTATGATGCATTTAAAAGACAAAATTAAAAAACAAAATTGATTAAAATAGCCATATAAAATGTGACACTAATTAGTCTCATTTAAATAAATAAATCTCCCAATAAATAAACATTTATTCAGTATTTGCTGTGTGCCTGGGTACTGTTTTAGAACTAGGGATATTTAAAGAGTAATCATTCTCAAGAGCTCACTGTCTAGCTGGGGACGTCACGAGGATTGAATTAACCATTTTGGGGTAACAGCATAGGAATTCTAAAAAGACTCTTATTTATAAAACTTTGGGAATGCTTTATATTGAGACCCGCTCTTTACAAAGCCAGGATGTTTAACTTGAGCAGAAGTGGTTTGATACCCAGATTTAGAGCCGGGTTGAATAAGAAGTCACCAGGTTTTTCTCCCTTGTTCTTCCTGCTGAGCCTTCATAGAACTGAAATCCCAAATAGCCCACTGGGATTAAACTTGTTAATTTAATGTCAAACTGGAAGGTAAAAGCCATCCTGCACTACAGGTGAGGGCCTACAGCCTGTAAATGAGCTGAAATTCAAATTTAACTGGATGTCCTGTGTTTTATCTGGCAACTCTATTCCAATCCAATACATGACAGATGGTGGTAAGTACTGTGGAGAAAATGAAGCAGAAGAGGAGGATGAGGAGTGCTAGGAAGGTGGGGAGAAGAGGTTGCTATTTCCAACAGAGTGGACAAGGAAGGCTCACTGAGGCAGTATTTGAGCAAAGACCTATAGGAAGTGAGTCAGTGAGCCCTGTCGCTATGTGGGGGAAGAGCATTCCAGGCAGAAGGAACAGCAAGTGCAAAGGATGCTGAGGTAGGTGTGTGTCTGGTACTTTCAAAGAATAGCAAGTAGGCTGGGAAGGCTGGAGTGGAATGAGCAAGGGGAAGAATAGCAGCATATGAAGTCAGAGGAGTAATAGAAGCCAGATGGCGTAGAGCATTGTAGGCTATTACAAAAACCTTATTTTTAACTCAGATGCGAAGACACAGGAGTATTTTGAAAAGAGTAGTGACATGATTTGAATTTATATTTAAAAAGTATCACTTTGTCTGTGTATTAAGAACAGACTGAAGGAGGAATTTGGGCGACTAATTAAAGCCATTGCAGTAATCCAGTAAGTGGTGGTGGTGTCTTGGCAAGACGTTGGCAGTAGATGTGGTGATGATAAATGGTTATGTATCACCTATCTATATCCAAATATATTAGGGAAATTGAGAGAGAAGGGAAGCTCTCCTGAAGCCCTCATTATTAAATGAGATGATGGCGGGGGGAGTACATGAATAAGACTGGGGACACCTTACCTACCTGGGGACAGGTAGGTTTCTAGATTGAGGTGACAAGTTGAGCCATGGAAGCTGACTGAAGGTTGTAGTTGTGGAAAAGAGAGAGAGAGCCTGTCCATTCTGCTTCTTCCTCTTATTCCTACTGGTGAAGGACCCCTCCTATCTAAAGTCATTCTTGTTCCCAGTGTTCTTTAGTTCGTTCCTCTCATCTTCTCAAGGAACTATTGATGACTTGTGCTCTTCCAAATGCAAGGTTCTGCCTCTAAAGAATAATACTGTTTAAGTAATACTTATTATAGACAATATTAAAATAATACTATGTGTCCCATTTGTTTATAAACATCTTAGCTGTGATTCTCAGTTTTTCCTTCTTATTAGCAGTGTGTGAACTTCATACCTCCCATTACATGTTTTTTTGATGTTATCCCTATTTAGCAGGATAGTATCCTAGAGCTGCTACAACTTTTGTACACCATTATACATATGAGGAAATAGTTCTAGAAAATAAAGCCATTTATAACCTTACTTCCTGCCTCTTATAGGTAATAGAAGTTTATGTCACGCATTTTAGTTTTGAATTGTTCTGAAGTCAGTTGCTACCTGAACAGCCTTTTTTAAAATTTAATTTTCTCCTGTATACTTTTAGGGCATGAAAAATCTAAAGAAGAATATATTTCACAATGAGAGATTAGCTGTGACTTAATATTGTCTCCCAAATACACTTTTGATCCCGTAGACCCTAGTTCACTCCTTTCCTGGTGGGAGAGGAGTTTCTCTCCATCCTAACCCATTTTGCTGCTGCTCTGCCATGTTCATTTTATTCTCTCTAGGCACAGGTGAAGGTGACACTGAAGTTTACATTTTTTTTTTAACAAATGTGAAACAGATGTGGATAAGCTTGCAACTCAAATTTTCTTTGAAGGAGGAAATACATTTTTCCCTGCCAGAAGATGTTATTAAGACATTAAATAAATTCAAAAAGCATATTTCTTTTAATAAAATCCTGTTTCTAAAAGAAATGTATGCATATGTGTTATGCATTATAAAAGATAGGTGGTACAGCTAACTCTGGGGGATGGATATTTGATCACTCTTCTCCAGCTATATAAAACTCCATAAGTGAGTGACGAGCAGATGGTGTCTCATTATCTCCAACGGAGAGCCTTGAGTGTAGCCTGTAAGCCTTTGAATAGTCTGTTTTGTCTAAGTGAAAAACTTTCGAGCTTAGCCTTTTTTCCCTTCTTTTTTTTTTTTTTCATAGCCACATTACTAGGCTGTATTAACTCTGAAGATCAAGTTGATTCCTATCGCTATACTTGGAAAATTGCTCACTATGAGAATGATGATATAGATTTCACACTGTGGATTTGAAGTCACAATAAACAGCATAGGAGTGGGAATTTTAAAAATGAAGTCAACAATAAATATGTCTAAAAATAATAAATGTCTATAGTAGACACAGGCAAATTAATTAAGTAGAAGCTTATTCAGGTGGGTATTTTATGGGTTTTTGGATGGCAAGGATTAGGCCCATTAAGGGTGGGGCCCATGCCTTACTCATCACCTGATTTTGTACTCCCCCCTGCCACACTCTTGCACACACACACCACCTAGCACCATGCCTATCTAGAAGCAATTTCATTAAATTCATTGAATTATTGAAAATAATTTGTTTTAGTTAAATTGATACTACATTTGAACTTTTGCTGCATTGGATTCTTATGGTTAATCTCAATGCATCATGAAACATGCTTATGCTTAAATTTATGATGACTGCACAGCTTAAAATTTCTAAAGAGAATCTGTTTTGATGTAGTCTTTTAATAAAAGTGTCGGGCCTCCCTGGTGGCGCAGTGGTTTCGCGTCCGCCTGCCGATGCAGGGGAACCAGGTTCGCGCCCCGGTATGGGAGGATCCCACATGCCGCGGAGCGGCTGGGCCCGTGAGCCATGGCCGCTGG
>NC_041224.1:121604908-121622344 GCF_002837175.3 Physeter macrocephalus | reverse complement strand
GCCCGCCCGGCCGGAGCCTGTGCCCCGCAACGGGAGAGGCCCCAACAGAGGAAGGCCCGCATACCACAAAAAAAAAAAAAAAAAAAAAAAGTGTCAATTACAGGCATTTCTAAGTATAGTTCAGATTTCATAATTCTGTAAGCCTTTATATGTAAATAAATGAGCAAATAAAATAATTCCTGACCTACTCCAGTGCTAGTGGAAGACCCAGAATATTAAAAATTTACCATGATATTCAGATCAGTAGCATTGGGTCTATTCCACACTGTATTAGTCAGCTCAGACTGCTATAACAAAATACTATAGACTGGGTGGTTTAAACCAGGGGTCCCCAACCCCCCGGGCCGCAGACTGCTACCAGTCCACAGCCTGTTAGGAGCTGGACCGCACAGCAGGAGGTCAGTGGTGGGCGAGCAAGTGAAGCTTCATCTGTCGCTCCCCGTCGCTAGCATTACTGCCTGAACCACCCCCTCCCCCAACACACACAGCTGTCTGTGGAAAAATTGTCTTCCGGGAAACTGGTCCCTCGTGCCAAAAAGATTGGAGACTGCTGGTTTAAACAACAGAAATTTATTTCTTACAGTTCTGGAAGCTGGGAAGTCCAAGATCAAGGTGCTGGCCAATTCAGTTCCTGGTGAGGGCTCTCTTCCCGCCTTTCAGATGGCTGCCTCTTCTCTGTGTTCTCACATGGCTTTTTCTCAGTGTATGCAGAGACACACACCCACACAAACACACACAGAGCTTTCACTGCTCTTTGGTGTCTTATAAGAGCACTAATCGCATCAAGAAGGCTCCACCTTCATGGCCTCTTCCATCCTAATTACCTCCCAAAGGCCTCATTTCTGAGTATTATCCCATTGGGGGCATCAGCGTGTAAATTCTGGGGGGTGGGGGCACAAATACTCAGTCCGTAACACAGGCAGAGCTCATTTTTTATATATCTATTGCCACTCTCCTGACTTCTTCAAGTCAGCTTCTTTTGCCTTGACATTCATGCTGACCCATAAAATGAGCTAAGAGAAAAAAATAAAATAATTGGTGAATGAGGAGAATGAAATGAAAGTACAGTGGTGAAACAATGTTAAGTTAGATGATGGTTGGGAGTAGAACCAATGAAGAGGCCAGATGTTATTAACCAATGAAAAAAATTTAAAGTAAAATCCAAAAGCATATGAGGCTTAGTCAGACAAAGAATGACAATCGGTGTACTGAAGTGGTATTGAGATGCTTGCCAAGGGACTTCTGGAACAGCCTGTCGGATGCCACCAAGGCAGATACCAGCCCCAGGGTTGGATGGTCAGGGGTACCCATGGCGCTTCTCTGGGAATATATCAGATATGTGTGGGGTCTGGGTGCTAGGAGGTGCTTTCCCCTCTTCCCTGGGATCGTCTGACACTGAAGGATCCCAAGTCCATGTCTGTGTGGTTGTTCACTAGTAATGGTAGCCATGATGCCCCAGCAGTTGCTTTGTTTCAATAGTTCAGGCAAATGCAGCCTGAGGAGTATCTTCTTAAACCCCTGAGGTTACTCTGTCTAGGTGTGAAGACAGCTCATTAGCTAAGATTTTTTACCCTGGCTCTGTAGTGATGACATGGACATTGAGATTCTGAGTGTGGCTGCAGGGATGTGCAGCCTCTGTCAGTGAGAACATAGTACACAATATTTTAACATGATAATATAGTTAGTGCAGCGATGTTTCCACTAGATAAAACTTCTAGAAATCTTTGTCAGTCCTGTTAGTTCCTCTAGACCTAATAGGACACCAGAATATTATTTCTAATGTGATTTGTCCAGCAAGATTTGAGTTTTCTTTCTTAACAATATCATTGGTGCAAGCTACCATACCAGAGAAAGGCCAATCACAGGACAAGGATCAAAGAATTAAGTTAGTGAATCCTACCCTTGGAATTCTTCCTGGATCCAATCTTTTTCTACTTGATTACTCGGTTTCTGGAATTAAAAGCCTGCAGTTGTGGTTAGGAAAAGCTACTGATGATTTAGTTACTGTGCTATTATCTACACTTACAATTACCTCTGTTAATGGGAGATTCTTTAGGTTAGGAATCATGTGTTATTCACCAGTGTATCTTAAGCATTTAGCATTTTAATGAATGGAATAATCGTGAATGAACTACATTTTTCTGAAAACAGAGGCAAGATTAGGTATCAAGAAAAAAGTTACAGTATTCATAATGTATTCCTGACTCTGAGGCAAGTGAAAAAACCCATCCTTTCAAAACTGGGATCAGTGGCACACCATGTTCACATCAAAGGTTGTTTTCCTCCTCTCATTTCCTTTCAGTTTCCTGAAATGGGATGATTCTGATAATAGTAACAGATATCATACGATTCATGCTTATTAGTGTTTAAGAACTGTGATATACACTTTAAATTACACTAAAGATAATAGTACTAGCAATAACTAATAGTTACTGAGCACTTGATGTGTGCCAGGCACTAAGTGGTTTATATATAATAACTACTTAAACTGTATCAGTCCCATATTGCAGACAAGGAAACTAAGGCACAGAGAAGAGGGCATGGACCAGTCAGCTGGTAGGTGTGGAGTCAGATATTGAACTTAGCCTCTGTGCTGGCTCTTTACCCTTTTGCAGTGCTGTCTGCTATGAGCTATGCTACCTCCAAGGCTGTTACTGGCCTTTTTGGTCCTTTTGTGCAAATTAGATAGAAGTGTGTCTTCCTCAGTTATAAGAAATATTATAAACATAAAGCCATCTTTAGGAATTATGTAAATTGAATGATTTAATATAAAGTGATAGATGTTTTGAATTTTTTAAAAAATTTATTTATTTATTTTTGGCTGCATCGTGTCTTCGTTGCTTTCTTTAGTTGCAGCGAGTGGGGGCTACTGTTTGGTGTGGTGTGCGGCTTCTCTTGTGGAGCACGGGGTCTAGGCACAAGGGCTTCAGTGGTTGTGGCGTGTGGGCTTCAGAAGTCATGGCACGTGGGCTTCAGAAGTTGTGGCGCACGGGCTTATTTGCTCCGCGGCATTTGGGATCTTCCCGGACCAGGGCTCGAACCCGTGTCCCCTGCACTGGCAGGTGGATTCTTAACCACTGCGCCACCAGGGAAGCCCAGTGTTTTGAATTTTTAATCAAACTTTGGAAAAATAGCCACTGGGATATAAAAATTTGTTTCAAAATATATATCTTGCTTTAATGGAAATTAAATTACTTATGACAGATTGAATGCTTAGTTTCTCCAATTTCTCTTTTTCAATAGAAATGGTTCCTAGACTTGTGTGACGTCTCTTTTGTGACATGTTAGGCCTTAAGGAGTTTATACATTTTAATTTTATTTTTCCACTGGTGACTAACACTGGAAAAGTTAAATGTGTCCTGAGAGCTATAAAAGTATTTGGATATATGTCTGGTAAATTGTTGCTGAAAGTATATTGTCATATGTATATATGTGTATATATATATATATTTTCAAGATACTTATTCTTCTGTACATAATAGCTTTTGAAGAAAAATGTGCCCATAATATACATGCTGTTATAGAATTTTTAAAAAATTATAAATGAAATCTACCCTCTTTACAAAATTTTAAGTGTACAATACAGTACTGTTCAGGATAGGCACAATGTGGTACAGCAGATCTCTAGAACTTAATCACCTTGTATAACTAAAACTTTAAACCTATTTCCCCTTCCATTAGTCCCTGGCAACCACCACTCTACTTTCCGCTTCTAGGTATCTGACTACTTTGGATACCTCATATATGTGGGATCATCAGTATTTGTCCTTCTGTGACTGGCTTATTTCTCATAACAATGTCCTCAGCGTTTATCCATATTGTCTCAAGTGGCAGGATTTCCTTCTTTTTTAAGGCTGAATGATATTGTATTGTATGCATACCACATCTTTTAATCCATTCATCCATTGATAGACATTTAGGTGTTTCCACATCTTGGCTATTGTAAATAAAGCTACAATGAACAAGTATTTCCTCTAGATCAAGATTTCAATTCCTTTTTTGGGATAAATACTCAAAAGTGGGATTGCTGGATATGTGGTAGTTCTATTTTTAATTTCTTGAGAAATCTTCAAACTCTTTTTCATAGTGGCCACACCATTTTGCATTCCTACCAACAAGAAATGTACAAGGGTTCCAGTTTCTCTACATCCTTGCCAACATTTATCTTTTGTTGTTTTGATAATAGCCATCTCGACAGATATGAGGTGGTATCTCATTGTGGTTTTTGATTTTCCCTGATGACTAC
Source organism: Physeter macrocephalus (assembly GCF_002837175.3). Taxonomy (NCBI): domain Eukaryota; kingdom Metazoa; phylum Chordata; class Mammalia; order Artiodactyla; family Physeteridae; genus Physeter; species Physeter macrocephalus. The sequence continues at coordinate 121,618,098 of NC_041224.1, read as the reverse complement.
TGATGTTGACATGAAAAGATATACAGCATTACTAATCAATTACCAGAGAAATGTCATATTTTAATGAATGCTATAAGTGATTTTTCAAAAACAACTTAAAATTACTGATTTCGCAACAATATTATATTCTTTACTATGGTCATTAGTTAATATAAATTGTAAATTTTTACGAAGTTGCAGTAATTCACACTTATCATAATTTTCAAATTATATATGTCATCTGAACAGTACTTCTCAAACTGTAGTGTGCATTCAGCTCACCTGGAGATCATGTTAAAATGTAGATTCTAATTCAGTAGGTCTGGTGGGGCCTGAGATTCTGTAATTCTAACAATCTTCCAGTTAAAAGTGATGTTGCTGGTCCATGAACTATATTAGCAAATATCTAGAACTATGAAGAGGCCATGATTTTCTTCATTTCCATAAGCCTTTCTTTTAAAGACAATATTGTCATATCCAGTATAAGAAAAAATTGCTTTTGAAACAGTTTTGGATCATAGCTAGGCTGATAGTGAGATTTATAGGTGAATTAGATCTTCTTCCTCCTTTTCCTCGTAATTCAATGTTAGAGAAGCTGGTGTCAGAGTCAAGAAGGTCTGCAACTGGTTCAACATCAATGATATAATTTTAGTAAACAGCATCGCTTCATGTTTCTTCAAAGAATTTCTTATTCCCTTTGATTCTTTGAAGGGTATTACTGATTAAATTTTGGTTCCTGCACATTTTGCATATAGTGTTAAATAATATTGATGTTGCAAGAGGCTAAAATATTTTAATGGCAGTTAATTTTTGTACTGCCAGAATTTCCATAATAAAAAATAATCAATTGCCATATCAAGTTGGTGACAACATAGTAATATCCAATTTATGCCTAAGTAATATTTACTTTGTGTATTATTGATGGGAAATGACTATTTGTTGTTAGGTAATAATTTATGTCATCATGAAAGTATTTGTAGATTTAAGTTAAGAACTCAGAAATATTATTCTGATTCAGTAAGCAAATAGCAGATGATATGAACTGCACTATACAGCATCACATTTAACCTGTGCACTAATACCAATAGAGGACTTTTTGGCTCACATTTTCAGATGCTTACCTATCAGTACACTAGTCAGAAGTGTAATTTCTTGTGTAAAAACACAGGTTATTTTAAATGTTTGACCGGCAAGGCCTTTTGATTATCAATTATGTTTGTTTGTTGTCAGGCAATGTTTGCAATATTCTGATTGTGTTAGAACAGCAGGCAATGCTGCTATCTGCTAGAAAATTGTCAGTTAATAGGCAAATCACCCGTATTTTGAGTCAATAAAGTTAAATAAAAGTGTTACAAAATTGTCTATGGTGTGAGTGATGCCTCTTGAATACGGAGCCCCTGGAAAGTGCATAAATGAACAACCCTGCGTGGCAGCCCTGGCTGCTTCCTCAGTCTCTTTCACCCCAGGGCTGTTTTCTCACAGTGTCCCATATTAAGGCTTTGCTTGTACTGGTTACATCACTCCTGGCATCTCCACTCTCCAAATTAACCTCAAGAATTCAGTCATAGAGAACCAGATAGGACACTTGAAGTGTTTCCACAAGTAGCAGTTATAAATCTGTCTAGGTTTTTATATGGAGGCCTCTTGGAGAGGGAGCTGCTGTTGGTAGGTTTTCCATCCATGGAGTCTGTAGGTCAGCTGTTGAGCAGAAATAAGGGGAATTCATGCAGGTCTTTGCACAGCGATCTTTGCATTTAACAGCCCTTTTGTAGTAGCAGATAGGGGCCTATGTCTCAGGCTGTATAAATTTATCCAATGACAGAGCAGATCCTACCACCACCCATTACTCCATGCAAAGGAAGTCTGAGGTGGAGTTCTTCCTTGCCCGAGGGCCACATCCCCGCAACATTTGGGCCACGTTACATCTTGGTTTTCATGTTACCTTGACTAGAAATGCCAGTTCGTGGTACCCGTATCATGTCTGGAAGGAACCTGTGGAATCACCTAGCCCAACCTCCTCTACAGCGCAGGAATCCCCTTTCCAGCTTCCTTGAGTACCTCCCTTTTAGCTGAGGGTTTCCAGTGATGGGCTGCTCAATAGTCCATTTCAGTGCATTCCAGAGACCCAGATCTATTTACTAGAAATATTGACTATATCTTAGGTTCTCTTATTTATCAGTTAATTAATTATTAGTTCCCTTGTAACTTTATTTATTCAAATTATTTTTTTTCTGAAACAGTAAAACTTTGATCCTCTTCAAACATGTTTATCAAAGGTGAATTTAAAGTCCACATGTAGCTATAAAGAAATATATAGAAGTAGAATATAGGATTATAGAACTTCAGAATTGAAAGAGATTATATAATGATTTATATTTGATTTTCTTCATTTACCCCCTTCCCCTACAGATGTTTAAATATAGTATTCCCCTTGTGTACCAACTTTAAATATCAAAAGAAAATCTCTTCTAGAGTGTAAGAGCTGAACTGCTATCAAAATACCACTGAAAATAAATGCTCTGTGGAATGTAACGGTATAGAAATGTTCAAGGTCATTTAGTCTTATTAGCAATAAAGTCAATCAATATACACTGAATGCAGTGGATGCTCATGGAAATAATTAAGCTAATTGTTTTTGGGTAATCCATGTTGCAGATTTCTTTTCCAGTTTGCTCTGCTCTAAGGCTGCCTTTTCCCCTTCTCTTTCTGGTTCTTTTAATGTTTTCACTTGAGGTCCATAAAGATCCAGTCAGAATTTAAATTGGAAGGATTCTCATGGGAACTCTAACTCTATCCTTTCTTCTTCCCCTTTTAACCGGGCCCATTTTTTTTTCATGAAAGATTTGGGCTGAGTTTGAATAAATCATAATCATTGTGGTTCTCTTAGCTGTTAACAAGAACAAAATGAGGGTGCATGCTTTCTGGACAGTTTTGATTGCAGGCTGCATGTGGATGGGCTATGCTGCTGAGGAAGGCTGTATGCTTGGTAGCTGTCTGACAAATTTAGGCCCATCCTTCCCCTCAATTATCCTTGGTGGGGAGGATTATTGACAGAGTGTAAAAAGGGACAGTGCACCCTTTAATGGCCAATCCCAACATGATCTTGGGTCTGTGGATGTGTTTGATGCACTATTTCCAGAGGGCACACAGAGATATCCAGGCTTGAGGTGTTACTCATAGCTTTTCCTCCAAAGTTTTACTTACTGTTCAATTGCATAATCTAGAATAATTCTCAAGACATTTAGTAGGAAAGTTGGAATCATAGTGAAAGGAAATCCTCATGGTTCAACTTTTTCTTTGACTCTTGCTTCTTTCAACTGTCTGCGCCTGTATATAGAAACAAAATCAACAAATATTAAATAAATGCCTATGGAGGATTCTTGTAGGAAAATGATCAAGCTAAGAGAAAATCCCTACCTTCTATTAATTTATAATCTAATTGGAGGAGAAAAGATGAGAGAATCATGTGTAGAAAATTATTCAGGCTCAGTATGTTTTTCTGAAAAGGCAAAAAAAGGAGGGGGGTGGTTTACAGCAAAGAAAGTTTTATGTGCATTGTAACAATGTACTTTGAACAGTGCCAGTTTATAATATTGTGTCCCATTAACTCCATAGATTATCTAAATATTCTTATGGTGCCACTTTTTTTTTTAACTTCCAAATTCTATTTTTCAGATGATCTTTCTCCTAAAAGTGATGACAAAACCTAGTCAGATTGTATGTTCTCATTTATATTTCAGAAATTTTGGTCACTATTTTAGTTTTAGATTTTCTGCTAACTTGAGTGTGACCCTAGACAATCCTCTTCAGTTCTATATTTCTTGGATTCCTAGTCAGTAAAATGAACTGCTTGATCTGGTTTATCCCTGAAGTACTTTGGGGTTCTAAAATGCAATGATTTTGATACTTATATATAATAGGGTAAACCTTTTTGTCCTTAGAGGTTTCTTCATGGTGTCTATCTCAGATGTTGCCAAATCTTGGACATGAATTTTTTTTAATGTTTTTTTAATTAGAAATATAGTTTATGCTAGTCATAAAAAATTAAGAAAATACAAATGAGAAAAAGGCCCAACCACCAGAATAACTGAATAATCGTATATGCTTCCTTTTCCGCTTGTGCCCTGTCCCAATTCAGCCCAGGTGACGGTCATAGTAATTGTGATGTGACAGCACACCTGAGGGGTTACCACCACACACTTTTCATCATCCTGAGGACTGGATGTTGCCTGACCAGTGAGTGATCCAATTCCATAATCACATCCTGAAGGGCCTGCTTTCTAAAACCATTTAAAAAATTTTATTAATTTCTTCTCTTTATAATTTATTGATGTGAACACTTATATCATGAATTCTAGATCTTGCCTAATGTAAGCACTTATTTTTCCCTCTAAGCAATTTGTTAGATGCATCCCACAAATTTTGATATGTTGTAGTTTAAAATTTTTCATTCAGTTCAAAATATATTCTAGTTTTCTTTGTGGTGCTTCTTTGACCCATGGCTAATTTATAAATACATTGTTTAATATCCAAATACTTGGAGATTTCTGGAATTATTTCTTATTATAATTTCTATTTTAATTCCATTATAGTCTGATAAATACTTTGTATGGATTTAATCTTCTGTGTATTAAGACTTTATGGTAAAGAATATTGTTTATCTTTGTGAATGACTTGTGTGCACTTAAACAGAATGTTAATCTGTTGTTTGGGGGCATAGTTTTCTATAAATGTCAATTAAGTCAAGTTGGTTTATAGCTGCATTCAAGTCTTATGTATCCTTACCCATTTGCTGTCTACTTATCCTACTACAGTTGAGAAACGAATACTGAAGTCTCCAACTATAAATTTGGATTTATTTCTTTCTCCTTGTAACACTATCCATTTATGCTTCATGAGTTTTGAAGCTCTGCATAAGCATTTATTACTGGTCTATCCTCTTATTGAATTGAGTGCTTTATCATGATGAAAGGCACCTCTTTATCCCTGGTAATATTTTTTTTCGGAAATCTATTTTTTCTGATATTAGTATAGTCATACCACTTTCCTTATCATTAATTTTTGCATGTTATATTTTCCCCATCATTTAAATTTTAACCTATTAGTCTTTTTATATTTAAAGTGGGTTTCTTATGCATTTTATATAGTTGGGTCTTCACATTCTTGACAGTTTTTGCATTTCAACTGAGTATTTAGACTATTTATGTTTAATATAATTAGTGATATGGCAGGATTTAGAACTACCAGCTTGCTACTTGTTTTCTATTTGTCTCTTCTGTTCTTTGTTCCTTCTTTTTATGCTTGCCTTTGGTTTAGTTGAGTTTTTTAAAATTCCATTTTATTTTAAATAACAGTTTTTAACTATATCTGTTTTATTTTTATATTTTAGTGGTTGCTCTAGGGACAATTATACATCTTTAATTTACCACAGTCTACTTTCAAATACTGTCATAACACTTTCCCTTTACTGTAAAACCCTTACAAAAATATACATCCATTTATTCCCTCCCATCCTTTGTACTATTATAGTTAGCCATTGTACTTTTCATTGGCTGTAAACTATATAATCCAGTGTTATTATTTTTGCTTTAAAGTGCCAGTGATCTTTTATAGAGATTTAAAAATAAGATGAAATATATTTTTGTGTACTCAGATGTTTACCATTTAGCAGTCTTTATTCCTTCGTGTAGAGTCAGATTTTCCTCTGGTATTATTTTCCTTCTGCTTAAAGAATTTTCTTTAACATTTCTAGCAGGGCAGGAGCTAGGGGTAAATTCTCTTAACAGTTATTTTTCTGAAAAAATCTTTGTTTGCCTTTATTTTTGTAAGATATTTTTCTGGCTGACTGAAGAATTCTATGTGACAGGCTTTTTTCTTTCAGTGTTTTAATGTCTCTTCATTATATTCTGGCTTGAATATTTTTTGATGAGTATGCTGTCATTTAAATCCTTGTTCCTTTATACATATGTGTCTTTTTTCTTTCTGGCCGTTTTTAAGATTTTATCAATGGATGTTTAACAATTTGATTCTGATATGCCTTGGCATTTTTTTTCTTTATAGTTTTTCTGATTGGCATTTATTGAGCTTGAATCTGTGGTTTAATATAGTTTTTCATCAAATTTCAAAGAAGTCACTGTTTATTCAAAATTTTTTTTTTCTGTTCATGTCCCTCTTCTCTACCAATTACATGTATGTTAGAATGCTGATGTTCTGGGCTTTCTAATTTTTTAAAGTTTTTTTTCCCTTTATGTTCATTTTGGATGGTTTCTATGGCTCTGTCTTCAAATCTGCTGATCTTTTCTTTTGCAGTATCTAGTAAGATGTTAATTCCATCTGGTGTATTCTAAATTTCAAATTCATTTTTCATCTCTAAAACTTTGGTTTGGTTCTTTGTTTTTACCTTGCATTTCTATTCTCAACATGCTCATGTTTTCTCTCCCTTCTTGAAATATGAAGCATTTTTAACATCCTTGTCCACTAGTTCTATCATCTCTGTTTCTGTGTCTGTTTCTATTGGTTGATATTTCCTGTTATAAGTTACAGTTTCCTGCTTGTTGCATGGCAATTTTTTATTAGATGATAGATGTAAATTGTACATTTCTGGTGCTAGATTTTGTTTTCCTTTTAATACTATTGAATTTTATTTTTGTGTGCAGTGAATTTACTTTGTATCAGTTGGAATGTTTTGAGGTTTGCTTTTAATTTTCTTAGGCCATTAATCTATAGCTAATGTAGTCCCACCATTTAGGCAATATACTTTTGAAGATTTTACTTGATTTCTCATCTACTATAAGATCTTTCCACTCTTTCTGATGGGTGTTCCCAGCTCTGTGTCGTTAGGAAATTGCCCAGCTCTGTGTTGGCCCTCTCCCACTCAGCTCCTCACTGCAGCCTGGTAACTGTCTCCCAGGGCATAAGCTTGGTCAGTAGTAGGGCTCATCTTGCTTGTTTCTCTTCTTTCGTGGATCACAGTCTTATCTTGCTTTTTGTCCAGTGTCTGAAAATTGTCATTTCACATATTTTATCTGATTTTCTAGTTGTTTATAGTAGGAAGGTAAATATGGTCCATGTTATTCCATCTTGGTTACTAGCAAAATCTGTATTTTTTTTTTTTTAGAAATATACAGTTTCTGATAAAGTATGCTGATTAGAGAATGCACTCAGTATAACTCCAGTCTTTTGAAATTGTTGATGCTTGTTTTAGGGCCTTTATGGTTTTTGTCTCTGCTTTATCAGTTATTGAAAAGGTGTGTTATGATTCACAGCATGATTATGAATTTGTCTATTTCTCCTTATCATCCTTTAACATTTTGCTTTTTATACTTACAGTTTATTAGTTATTAAATTATATTATTTGATTATGTTAAATTTAATAACTATCTTCCTGGTGTTTTGAACCTTTTGAAGTGTGAGTGACCATCTTTACATTTAGTAATGCTTTTTGCGTTAAAGCCTATTTTTTTCTGGTATCAATATATCTGTTTTCGTAGTGTATCTTTTTTTATTCTATCACTTTCAACCTTTCACTGTATGTTTTAAATACCTTTAATATATTTTACATATTTTATATAAATATATATCTGATCTGGTAATTTTTTCCTTTTAATTGGAGCATTTAGGCCATTTATATTAAATGTAATTACTGACATAGTCAGGTTAAATCTAGTGTCTCATGTAATTTCTGTTTGTTCTGCTTGTTCTCGATTTCTTCTTTTCCCTCTTTTTTGGACTTTTATTTTTAATGTACTAATTATTTTATAAAATTTTACGTAAAATAAAAATGAATACAAATGCAAAGTATATCAATCAATGTAAATTTTAAATAGAGCCAAACAAGATATTAATATTTTTAAATGAAAAAGTAAACAGAAAAACTTTTCACCTTATATAAAATTATTCATATTTTAGATGTATGTTGCTTGAATTGTCATTTTTCTCTTAGGATTAAAATAATGTTCTCCATTAAACTTAATTAGGCCATGAATGATTAAATATTATTTGAAAAATCACAAATGCAAACAGATTCTAAAACTTAAGAATTTACAAATAATCACAACTGATTATTGAACTCTTTTCCATGTTTAAAAACTAAAAATCTAGAATATGAATTCTGTATGGAAATAACTAGCCAAACACCATGTATCTTAAATAAAACTCAGCTTCTAAGACGGTATATAAAGCATAAATAGAATTTGAAATATAAAGAAGTTTTTGTGAACAAATGAGTTTTGTCAATTACTTTTAAAAATAAAGAAGCTGCAGTTCCTCAGATTCTTCTCAGTCAATGCTAGAACTTAAAAGGAATTTTTAACACCATCAAGGACAAAAAAAACCCCAAAACTCCTTTTCTTTTTTCTGAATTTGATTTATTTACTTTTTATACAGCATGTTCTTATTAGTTACCTATTGTATACATATTAGTGTATACATGTCAATCCCAATCTCACAATTCACCCCACAACCACCAACACCCCTCCCCCACTTTCCCCCCTTGGTGTCCATACATTTATTCTCTACATGTATCTCTATTTCTGCCTTGCAAACCGGTTCATCTCTACCATTTTTCTAGATTCCACATATATGCATTAATATACAATACTTGTTTTTCTCTTTCTGACTTACTTCACTCTGTATGACAGTCTCTAGGTCCATCCACATCTCTACAAATGACCCAATTTTGTTCCTTTTTATGGTTGAGTAATATTCCATTGTATATAGGTACCACATCTTCTTTATCCATTTATCTGTCATTGGGCATTTAGGTTCCTTCCATGACCTGGCTCTTGTAAGTAGTGCTGCAATGAACATTGGGGTGTATGTATCTTTTTGAATTATGGTTTTCTCTGGGTATATGCCCAGTAGTGGAATTGCTGGGTCATATGGTAATTCTATTTTTAGTTTTTAAAGGAACCTCCATACTGTTCTCCATAGTGCCTGTATCAATGTACATTCCCACCAACAGTGCAAGAGGGTTCCCTTTTCTCCACACCCTCTCTAGCATTTGTTGTTTGTAGATTTTCTGATAATGCCTATTCTAACCGGTATGAGGTGATACCTCATTGTAGTTTTGATCTGCATTTCTCTAATAATTAGTGACGTTGAGCAGCTTTTAATGTGCCTCTTGGCCCCATGTATGTCTTTGGAGAAACGTTTATTTAGGTCTTCTGCCCATTTTTTGGTTGGGTTGTTTGTTTTTTTAATATTGAACTACATGAGTTGTTTATATATTGTGGAGATTAATCCTTTGTCCATTGATTCATTTGCAAATATTTTCTCCCATTCTGGGGTTACCTTTTCATCTTGTTTATAGTTTCCTTTGCTGTGCTTTTAAGCTTTTAAGTTTCATTAGGACCCATTTGTTTATTTTTGTTTTCATTTTCATTACTCTAGGAGGTGGGTCAAAAAAGATCTTGCTGTGATTTATGTCAAAGAGTGTTCTTCCTGTGTTTTCCTCTAAGAGTTTTATAGTGTCTGGTCTTACATTTAGGTCTTTAATCCATTTTGAGTTTATTTTTGTGTATGGTGTTAGGGAATACTCTAATTTAATCTTTTACATATAGCTGTCCGGTTTTCCCAGCACCACTTTTTTTTTTTTTTTTTTTTTTTTTGTGGTATGCGGGCCTCCCTTGATCTATATTTCTGTTTTTGTGCCAGTACCATATTGTCTTGATTACTGTAGCTTTGTTGCATAGTCTGAAGGTAGGGAGTCTGATTCCTCCAGCTCCATTTTTTTCCCTCAAGATTTCTTTGGCTATTTGGGGTCTCTTGTGTCTCCATAAAAATTTTAAGTTTTTTTTGTTCTAGTTCTGTATAAAATGCCATTGGTAATTTGATAGGGATTGCGTTGAATCAGTAGATGGCTTTGGGTAGTATAGTCCTTTTCACAATATTGATTCTTCCAATCCAAGGACATGGTATATCTCTCCATCGGTTTGTGTTGTCTTTGATTTCTTTCATCAGTGTCTTATAGTTTTCTGAGTACAGGTATTTACCTCCTTAGGTAGGTTTATTCCTAGGTATTTGATTCTTTTTGTTGCAGTGGTGAATGGGATTGTTTCTTAATATCTCTTTCTGATCTTTCATTGTTAGTGTATAGGAATGCAGGTGATTTCTGTGCCTTAATTTTGTATCCTGAAACTTTACCAAATTCATTGATTAGCTCTAGTAGTTTTCTGGTGGCATCTTTAGGATTTTATACGTATAGTATCATGTCATCTGCAAACAGTGACAGTGTTACTTCTTTTTTCCGGATTGGATTCCTTTTATTTCTTTTTCTTCTCTGATTGCTGTGGCTAGGACTTCGAAACTACATTGAATAATTGTGGTGAGAGTGGGCATCCTTGTCTTGTTCCTGATCTTAGAGGAAATGCTTTCAGTTTTTCACCATTGAGAATGATGTTTGCTGTGCGTTTGTCCTATATGGCCTTTATTATGTTGAGGTAGGTTCCCTCTAAGCCCACTTTCTGGAGAGATTTTATCATAAATGGATGTTGAATTTTGTCAAAATCTTTTTCTGCATCTATTGACACGATCATATGGTTTTTTTCTTCTAATTTGTTACTATGGTGATTCACATTGATTGATTTGCATAGATTGAAGAATCCTTGCATCCATTCGATAAATCCCACTTGATCATGGTGTATGATCCTTTTAATGTGTTGTTGGATTCTGTTTGCTAGTATTTCTTTGAGGTTTCTTTCATCTATATTCATCAGTGGTATTGGTCTGTAATTTTCTTTTTTTGTAGTATCTTTGTCTGGTTTTGATATCAAGGTGATGGTGGCTTCATAGAATTGAGTTTGGGAGTGTTCCTTCCTCTGCAATTTTTTGGAAGAGTTTGAGAAGGATGGGTGTTAGCTCTTTTCTAAATATTTGATAGAATTCGCCTGTGGAGCCATCTGGTCCTGGGCTTTGTATGTTGGAAGATTTTTTTATCACAGTTTCAATTTCATTACTTGTGATTGGTCTGTTCATATTTTCTATTTCTTCCTGGTTCAGTCTTGGAAGGTTATACCTTTCTAAGGATTTGTCCATTTCTTCCACGTTGTCCATTTTATTGGCATAGAGTTGCGTGTAGTAGTCTCTAGTGATGCTTTGTATTTCTGTGGTGTCCATTGTAACTTCTCCTTTTTCATTTCTAATTGTATCGATTTGAGTCCTCTCCCTCTTTTTCTTCATTAGTCTGGCTAAAGTTCAATTTTGTTTAACTTCTTAAAGAACCAGCTTTTAGTTTTATTGATCTTTGCTATTGTTTTCTTTGTTTCTACTTCATTTATTTCTGCTGTGATCTTTATGATTTCTTTCCTTCTACTAAATTTGGGTTTTGTTTGTTCTTGTGTCTCTAGTTCCTTTAGGTGAAACGTTAGATTGTTAATTTGAGATTTTTCTTGTTTCTTGAGGTAGGATTGTGTTGCTATAATGTTCCCCTCTAGAACTGCTTTTGCTGCATCCCATAGGTTTTGGTTTGTCATGATTTTATTGTCATTTGTCTCTAGGTATTTTTTGATTTCCTTTTTGTTTTCTTCAGTGATCTCTTGGTTATTTAGTAGCGTATTGTTTAGCCTCCATGTGTTTGGTTTTTTTACATTTTTCCCCTGTAATTAATTTCTCATCTCATAGCATTGTGGTCAGAAAAGATGCTTGATATGACTTTAATTTTCTTAAATTTACTGAGGCTTGATTTGTGACCCAAGATATAATCTATTCTGGAGAATGTTGCATGTGCACTTGAGAAGAAAGTAAAATCTGTTGTTTTGGGATCGAACGTCCCATAAATATCAATTAAATCTATCTGGTCTATTGTGTCATTTAAACCTTGTGTTTCTTTATTAATTTTTTTGTCTGGATGATCTGTGCATTGGTGTAAGTGAGGTATTAAAGTCCCCCACTATTATTGTGTTACTGTTGATTTCCTCTTTTATAGCTGGTAGCATTTGCCTTATGTATTGAGGTGCTCCTATTTGGGGTGCATATATATTTATAATTGTTATATTTTCTTCTCAGATTGATCCCATGATCATTATGTAGTGTCCTTCCTTGTCTCTTGTAATATTCTTTATTTTAAAGTCCATTTTATCTGATACTAGTCTTGCTACTCCAGCTTTCTTTTGAGTCCCGTTTACATGGAGTATCTTTTTCCATCCCCTCGCTTTCAGTTTGTACATGTCCCTAGGTCTGAAGTGGGTCTCTTTTGGACAGCATATATATGGGTCTTGTTTTTTTATCCACTCAGCAAGCCTGTGTCTTTTGGTTGGAGCATTTAATCCATTCATATTTAAGGTGATTATCGATATGCATGTTCCTATTACCATATTCTTAATTGTTTTAAGTTTGTTTTTGTAGGTGTTTTTCTTCTCTTGTGTTTCCCACTTAGAGAATTTCCTTTAGCATTTGTTGTAAAGCTGGTTTGGTGGTGCTAAATTGTCTTAGCTTTTGCTTGTCTGTAAAGCTTTTGATTTCTCCATCAAATCTGAAGGAGATCCTTGCTGGGTAGGGTATCTTGGTTGTTGGTTCTTCCCTTTCATGACTTTAAATATATTGTGCCACTCCCTTCTGGCTTGTAGAGTTTCTGCTGAGAAATCAGCTGTTAACCTTATGGGAGTTCCCTTGTATGTTATTTGTCGTTTTTCCCTTGCTGCTTTTATAATTTTTCTTTGTCTTTAATTTTTGTCAATTTGATTACTGTGTGTCTTGGTCTTTTCTCCTTGAGCTTATCCTGCCTGGACTCTCTGCACTTCCTGGACTTGAGTGGCTATTTCCTTTCCCATGTTAGGGAAGTTTTTAACTATAATCTCTTCAAATATTTTCTCGAGTCCTCTCTCTCTCTCTCTTCTCCTTCTAGGACTCCTATGATGCGAATGTTGGTACGTTTAATGTTGACCCAGAGGTCTTTTAGGCTGTCTTTATTTCTTTTCTTTCTTTTTTCTTTGTTCTGTTCTGTGGCAGTGAATTTTCAGAATTCTGTCTTCCAGGTCACTTATTCGTTCTTCTGCCTCAGTTATTCTGCCTCTGCTATTGATTCCTTCTAGTGTGTTTTTCATTTCAGTTATTTTATTTTTCATCTCTGTTTGTTTGTTCTTTAATTCTTCTAGGTCCTTGTTAAACATTTCTTGCATCTTCTCAAGCTTTGTCTCCATTCTTTTTCTGAGGTCCTGGATCATCTTCAGTATCATTATTCTGAATTCTTTTTCTGGAAGGTGCCTATCTCCAAT
>NC_041224.1:121581943-121602335 GCF_002837175.3 Physeter macrocephalus | reverse complement strand
TGTTTTTCATTTCAGTTATTTTATTTTTCATCTCTGTTTGTTTGTTCTTTAATTCTTCTAGGTGTTTGTTCTTTAATTTTTCTAGGTCTTTTTTAAACATTTCTTACATCTTCTTGATCTTTGCCTCCATTCTTTTTCTGAGGTCCTGCCTGGATCATCTTTAGTATCTTTATTCTGAATTCTTTTTATGGAAGGTGGCCTATCTCCAGTTCATTTAGTTGTTTTTCTGGGGTTTTATCTTGTTCCTTCATCTGGTACCTATTCCTCTGCCTTTTCATTTTGTCCATCTTTCTGTGAATGTGGTTTTCATCCATCAGCTGTGGGACTGTAGTTCTTCTTGCTTCTGCTGCCTGCCCTCTGGTGGATGAGGCTATCTGAGAGGCTTGAGCAAGCTTCCTGATGGGAGGGACTGGTGCTGGTCAGAGCTGGGTGTTGCTCAGGTGGGCAGAGCTCATTAAAAGTTTAATCTGCTTGTCTGCTGATGGGTGGGGCTGAGTTCCCTCCCTGTTGGTTATTTGGCCTGACATGACCCAGCACTGGAGCCTATAGGCTGTTTGGTGTGGCTGATGGCGGATTCCAGGAGGGCTCATGCCAAGCAGTACTTCCCAGAACTTCTGCCGCCAGTGTCCTTGTTCCTGTGGTGAGCCACCGCCACCCCCCGGCCTCTTCAGGAGACCCTCCAACACTAGCTGGTAGGTCTGGTTCAGTCTCTTGTGGGGTCACTGTTCCTTCCCCTTGTGTCCTGTCCTGATATGCACACTGCTTTGTGTGTGCCCTCCAAGAGTGGAGTCTTTGTTTCCCCCAGTCCTGCTGAAGTCCTGCAATCAAATCCCACCAGCCTTCAAAGTCTAATTCTCTGGGAATTCCTCCTCCCGTTGCCAGACCCCCAGGTTGGGAAGCCTGACGGGGGGCTCAGAGCCTTCACTGCTGTGGGTGGACTTCTGTGGTATAATTGTTCTCCAGTTTTGTGAGTCACCCACCCAGCGGTTGTGGGATTTGATTTTATTGTGATTGTGACCCTCCTACCATCTCATTTTGGCTTCGCCTTTGTCTTTGGAAGTGGAGTGTCTTTTTTGGAGAGTTCCAGTGTCTTCCTGCTGATGATTGTTCAGCAGTTAGTTTTGATTCCTGTGCTCTTGCAAGATGGAGTGAGCACATGTCCTTCTACTCCACCATCTTGAACCAATCATCCGCAAAATTTCTTTTAATGTTAAAATTACAAAGAATTTTATTTTATGAATTTATAGAAATTTACATTCCAAAGCTTCTAGAGAAGAGTCTCTAATATTTATACTTTTGTTTTCATTGAAATGTAAATAATTATAAATAATTGTATCTGAGGATTACTATTAACTGCTAAAATTAAGTCTCTGAGAAATTCCCAAAAGAACTCAGGCTTTAGCTTTTACAAAGAAGCTCTTAAAACCATTGTTTTGAAGAAAAATTTCCCCTGCTATACTACTGTTACTCACTTTCCTTGCTCATTCAAAGTGCTGTTTTGTAGTCACTCAGCAATGAACCATTTTAATTTGGTCACATTGTCTAAACATATAAAGATGCCAGACAAGGGAATAAATATTTGTTTGTATCTAAATAGTTTTAGATTAGTGAATTAGGGTTTTATTTATTTAACTTGTTAAAGTTAACAGTTGACAGTGTATTCATTGTTTTTCTAAAATTGTATTCAAATTTCACACAGCTGTCTTTCTCAGTTTGAAGTTAAACTACATGCATTAAAACTATAATTAAACCCCAAACCTCACTTTGACAAATAATCATCCTATTAAAATAATGACACATTTGCTATTTCTTCTCCTTTTCTGGTAAAAAATTAGTCAGGAAACAGAAAATATATATATAATACATAGAATGACTTTCTTTAAAAAAAGTCACTCTAAGAAGTGCACAAAAATGTGGCTTTGGAAATATTTCCTCTAAGAATCTAGCTACCTTAAAAATAATGGTGTATATTATTATATCATTTCTTGTCAAAGACTTTCTGATGCGATTCCTGTATTACAATTTCAACTGATAACCTGGGACCTGGAAAGAATAAGTATTTTATCATTACTCAGTCACTTTTAGTTTCTTCTACTTTGCTTTCAAAAAAAGAGGCAGTGAAATTTTAAAGGCCATCTCACATATAGTGCCAAAGAGCAAAATTGCAGAATATTGATACACACAGAAACAGACATAACAAATTTCAAGGAGCTTTTGATGACAGAAGCAAGTAGTCCTGTAGTCAACATAAATTGGTGGTGAAAGATTGAGATCTTTGATCATGATCACAAAGGAAAACCTAGAATAAATGTGGCAGAATAGAAAATATCTGAGCCACTTTACAGGACTCTATTCCTCTGTAATGTTGGAAGATGCTCAAATCAGAGTCTGAATCCTTGATTTCATTCGCTTGTTACCTTTAACTTCCTTGAGTCCTCTATGAATGTAACAAAGCACTTAGGTGAACAGTCCTGCCACCAGATTTTCTGCATGTTGCCTGTTTACATCACTCTTTGTCATTAAATCTTTAATCTCCAGGAATAAGCTAATTTGCTGCCACTACTAGCTCGTATTTTCCATCTTTACCTTTTGAGGAATGAAAATCAGGAGGAGTATTGCCAGGGTCTCCCTAAAAAAGTCTCCATATGTGCCATTCTTTCCCAGGATATAAGAAGTGACTGTCTTGAATGTGACATGCTTATCATAGCAAGTTTGTTGAAATGATTCTGAATAACTGGGACACTCCCCTTGTCATCATAGCACCTATGTATTGGAAAAAAAGTAAACAGGAATTTCTGAATGCTTGCTTTCCCCAACAAATTGATTTGGTATCTACTCTAATAGCTGGAGACCGTGGTGGCCCCAGATCCTTAATAGAAAATCTGAGGCCGAGCAGATATCCTCAAATCCTATGGAGTCTGGCCTTCTTGACTTCCAATTGATTTTTAAAAAATTTTTTTTTTGCGTTACGCGGGCCTCTCACTGTTGTGGCCTCTCCCATTGTGGAGCAAAGGCTCCGGATGCGCAGGCTCAGTGGCCATGGCTCACGGGCCCAGCCGCTCCGCGGCGTGTGGGATCTTCCCGGACCGGGGCACAAACCCGTGTCCCCTGCATCAGCAGGCGGACTCTCAACCACTGTGTCACCAGGAAAGCCCTTTTTTTAAAAAAAATTAATTTATTAATTTATTAATTTATTGATTGATTTTTTTTGCTATCTTTTAGTTGTATTATGCTCTTTCCCTATACTTTTAGTGTTCATCCTAGAAATTACAAAATGTATCATTGACTTATCAATGTCTAATATTAATGGATAATTTTACTCTCTTCCTGGGTAATGCAAGCTGCTTAGAACACTTAACTTCATTTACGTAGTTCCTTATGTACATATTATTATTTTTTAATGGATCACTGTTTATTGAGATTTACTCATGTTTACAACTTTCTTTTCTTTTTATTCTTATTGTATTTTTGAGCCCTTGATTTCCAGCCATCATTTCCCTTTTGTCTGGAAGCAGTCAGTGAGAATTTAACAACATATTGGACAGTCAAAGAGACAATTAGTGAACTGAAAACATACTTTGCAGATTCCTTTGGATGCAGGTTTCCTAATGGTGAACTTTTTCAAGTTTTTGTTCATCTGAAAATGATTTTATTTTTGCTAGTTACAAATTCTAGGTTAGTAGTTTCTTTCTGACTTCCATTGATGCTGTTCAGAAGTCACCTGTCAGTCTGCTGTTATTCTCTTGAAGGTGAGTTGCTCTGGCTGCCCTGAAGATTTTTTTGGTTTTATCCAATTTCACTATGATCTGTTTAGGTATGGCTTTCCTTTTATTTATTCTGTTTGGGATTTATTTCGATTCCTAAATTGGAAGACAGATTTTTTTCATGAGTTTTGGAAAATTCTAGGCTAAAATCTCCCCAAAAATGACCAGTGCCCATTCTTATTCTTCTAGATGCCAGAACTTAAGGATTTCTCATGGAATTCTGAGTCTTTTACATTCTCTTCCATGTTTTCCACCTTTTTATTTTATGCTGCATTCTGGGGAGTGTCTTCTGACCTATTTTCAGTTCACTAACTGTCTCTTCTGCTGTCCAATATATTGTTAAATTCCCATTGAATTCTTAATTTTTTAAATGGATTTTTCCATTGTAGAATTTCAATTTGTTTCTTTTTTAAAACTGCTAAGTCACTTTTTATAGTTGTTAGTTCCTTCCCTGCTGAAATTTTCATAGCTTATTTTTCTTCTTGAAAACGTTAAGCATAGTTTTACTGTATATGATAATGCCTGACTGTTTTGGTTATTTTTATCACTGTTGGTTCTTGCTCATGGTATCTTTTCTCTTCATGCTTTGGTGTATGCCGGGCATTGTGTTTGAAAAAGTATTTGTTGAAATAATTTGAGACTTAGGATGATATTCTTTTCCTCCAAAGAGGTGTACCGACAATCTAGAGTGTTCTCAGGCAATCTCACAGCCTGAGATTTCATGGGCTATTGATATTTTAAAAAGAAGTGAGTCTACCATCTGCACAAGGTTGAGTTATTTTTGTTTTATCACTATTCTCAGGGTGTAGCTCTTTGGGGGCCCCAATTCCCAGTATTGGGTGAGCCCTGAACTCTGACTTTTCCCCTTAGCTCTAAGAGGCTATCAAAGCACATATCAGCTACCTCTTCCAGGTCAGCCAGTGATCACAGGGCAAACCTTTTCCCAAGTGTTGGATTTTTGTCCTGTAATTCCTTATTGTCTTGATATATCTTTGATGCTTTTAAGAAGATTTTTAAATAATATATTTAATCAAGCTTTTGTGTATTTTTTTTCCCAGAGTGTGGTTAGATTTGGTTAAACTACTCAGTCTTTCATTACCTAAAGCAGAAATCTCCTCATACCTTTCATTCCATATTCTTGGCTTCCCTTTCCCTTTCTTTCTTCCTCCCTCCCTCCCTCCCACTCTCCCTCCCTCTCTTCCTCCTTCCTTCCTTCCTCTTTTAAAATATGGCTGGAGTACTTTTTTCAAAAGAGTACATGACAGGTAAACCTTCAGAGTTCTTGCATGTCATTTTTTTGCTTTCATATTTGATTAGTAGTTTGATTATGTATAGAATTGTTGATATAAAGTCATTTTTTTCCAGAATTTTACAGGCTTTATTTCACTATTTTCAGCATTTATTCTTGCTAATGAGACTAATATAATACCATCCTGGTTTTGGTTCCTTTCTATCTATAGGATGTCTCCTGTTTCTTGGGAAAGTAGCACTAGAAAAGTCCTCTTAATATAAATCTATTTAAATTGGATTATTTGGGGGGTACTATTTTCTGATAAAAATAGATGGTAGAATGATATGATATCTTCCAAGTTCATATTTTACTTTCCTGCACAATCATAAAGATAGTAATTTCTGCAAAAATATTTCAAGACTTCCCTACAAAGGCCTGTCTTAAATTCTTTGAGTTTTAAATGAATCTCCCTTGAAGACTCTTTCTTACCATTCTCGTGGTTGGTTTTCTCCTCATCCATCCCAAACTGATCTAACTCTGCTAATTCTCATTTAGCAGTAGCTTTGTTGGTGACTCAAGTCACCAACACTTTTATCAACCCTATGAAATCTAACATCTTTTCAAGATTTGCAATTTTACTTTAAAGTCAATTTATGCTATATATTTATTATTATACATTTATTAAATATTTATGGATTATATATTTTAATCATATATTTATTAAAAATACAATGAAATTGACCAAAATAGACTCTGATGTGATTGGTGAAGACAGATGTCAGTGTGATATGGGATGAGTATTGGAATCAGGACTAATTTTACAAGTGGCCAGTCGAATAATGAATATTTTTGAGCCATGACTGCTTCCCTGTGTAGTCTCATGGCTGTAAGAACTCAGATAATGAATACATCAAACAATAGGGAACTTCCATAGCCCTTTCCTGGAAGTTTCTGGCATATCCTCTTTATCTTTGGTGTGTTATGAAATTTCATGGCGATATTTCTAGGTTTTGATCTTTCTCTTCGTTCTGCTCAGCATTCACTTTTTTCAGAGTGAAGCCAGGTGTCTTCAATGCTGAAACATTTGCTTCTTTGCTTTTGTTTCATCTGACAATATGATTCGTCTACTTGACATTTTCTAAAGATTTTAATAAATCTCTGGTCTGCTGATGGCTCTCTTTCCCCTTTTTAGTGCTGCTCTGTGCTTGCTAGCTTCTGTATTTCTTGATTGTAATTTTTACAGGCATTTTTGAGGAAGAGAAGGTAAATATCTATGTATATAGTCTATTATATAGAACTGGAAGCATCAGGATTATTTATGTTAGATACAGAGTGCTTTATTGAATGGAAATCTCATTCTCTATATTTATATCTATATCATCTACATAGATATTCCCATACCAAATCCCTATATTACTGGATATTTAGGTTGTTTATAATGCCTTAAAATTATTTTTAAAATGCTTCCCATTAATTTTTGAGATTTCTGATTTTAAAATCTCCCTTTTCTCTGGATGCACATAAAAATTTCTACAAACAAAATATATTTTAACTAGAATAAATTTATGTTCTATATCAAACAAATATTCCATTCTTTCTGAATGGGCTAACCATTTGAGCACTAATTAGAAGAGACTGTCTTCTTTGGGGCCAAATAAGAAGATTGCACATGAAGGGCTTTTTTTTTTTTTTTTTTTTTTTTGCAGTAGCGGGCCTCTCACTGCTGCGGCCTCTCCCATTGCAGAGCACAGGCTCCGGACGTGCAGGCTCAGCGGCCATGGCTCACGGGCCCAGCCGCTCCGCGGCACGTGGATCTTCCCGGACCAGGGCATGAACCCGTGTCCCCTGCATCGGAAGGCGGACTCTCAACCACTGCGCCACCAGGGAAGCCCCTGCAGTAGCGGGCCTCTCACTGCTGCGGCCTCTCCCATTGCAGAGCACAGGCTCCGGACGTGCAGGCTCAGCGGCCATGGCTCACGGGCCCAGCCGCTCCGCGGCACGTGGATCTTCCCATACCGGGGCACGAACCCGTGTCCCCCTCATCGGCAGGCAGACTCTCAACCACTGCACCACCAGGGAAGCCCACGTGAAGGGCTTTTGACAGCCAATCTGAAGAGGCATGAATACTCAGAGGCCTCTATTTTCCAGTACAGTGCAAACTCAGCCTAAAGGAGAGAATGGTGTAACTGCTGACACTGAGAGGCTTACATGCTAAAGGCAACCAAGTTTTCCCTCTGCCTTAGGGTTTGGCAGTCATCCTCAGGAACAGTTGAAAAGGGAGCAAAGAGAGACATTCTGTATTAGGGCAAGTTGAAACCAAATGTCAGTAGTAGGGGTTTTTGGCTGCCTATTAGGAAAGAGACATATTTTAAGATATTATGTATGGATAAAATAAATGTTTTGAATATGAGCCCCAAATCAGTTATACTAAACAATCTAACATTGGTTCAGTTTCTGTAGTTTTTCATCATTGATTTGCACACAGAAAAATGAGTCTGAAAGTATATGTTGCTCTAATGATAAGGTCTTGTTGGTGTTAATGACTAAGCTGCTGAAATCTTTATTAATGGAGTGACATTCAGAGCTCAGATATTTTAAAAATAGCACCAGGGCCTATAGAAGGGCTTCTCAATGTGATGTGGAACATTAATCCATAGCATCTGTTCTTTAATTGCTCCACTGCTCCAAATTAATCAGAAGAGTGAATGTACTGAACTTTAAGTTGTAGCTGAGCTCTTTCTCCCAGGAGGAGCTGTAGATGGTGTGTTCCAGGACAAAGAGTGGCCAAGATTTATTCCTTTGTGTCCACAGATAGTCAAAACTCAAAAATGGTATATAAAGAAGGTTTTGTTAAAAGGTCAAAATTACTGTCACTCTAAATTAATAATTAAAATTATTGAAATTGAGCACAACTCCAGCTTTAATTTTAATTTTCATTTTTTCTTCAACTTTATTTATTAATAGTTCATGGTTCTCCTGACCAACAGCAGATAATTCTGCTTATCTGTTAAGAGGTACCCTTTTTGAAGTCTAGCGTCCTATCCTGGAACTAGTGCTGTGATTCCCAGAGATGTTCTAACTGTGAGCTGACTCAGGAGTGGAAAGATCTCTAAAGCTACTCTCAGTCAGCTGGCATGAGGTGCAGTGCAAGAAGCTTGGGCTAGGAGTCAAAAGCTCTACGTCTAATCTTGGCTTAGCCACATTCCATCTCATCTGTAAAATGGGATTAATAATGCTAGCTCTGCCTAACTACAAGATTGTGAAGAATAAATAGGACTATGTATATAAACTGTGAAAGCAAGATATTAATATTTTAATACACACTGTGGAATTTCTGGGATCCCACTTGGAGAAAGAGAAAGAAAATGTCTTTTCGTCCTCTCCTCTGTTGATAAGTTCCTGGGTGTATTAGTTGGCTGAGGATGCTATAACAAAGTACTATAGACTGGATGGCTTAAACAGCAGAAATTAATTTTCTCACAGTTCTGGATGCTAGAAGTCCAAGATCAAGGTTCTGGCAATTCAGTTTCTGGTGTGATCTCTCTTTCTCACTTGCAGATGGCTGCCTTCTCGTTATGTCTTCATGTCACCTTTCATTTTCCATGCTTTTTAGTGTCTCTTCTTAGAAGGACACTAATCCTATCAGATCAGGGCCTCACCCTTATGACCTCATTTAACCTTAATTACTTTACTCCAAATACAGCTACACTAGTGGTTTGGGCTTCAACATATGAATTTAGGGGCAGAGGGACACAAACATTCCGTCCATAACTTTAGGAAAGATTGTATTGATCCAGAACCTATAGAGCCCTCAGCCATGGACTCATAAATGTCACCGGCTCAGCTGAGCCATCAGCAGAGGAAAAAATGACCATGTGCTACAGATTTGTTTTCCAGAACCTCTCAATTAGATTATTCGTGAAGACTCTTCCATTCTTGGCTAGTGCTTGAAAAAAGAACAGAATACTTAAATTTTGAGATACCACTGCCAAATATTTTCATACAACTTTGGATGTTGTCAAAGCCTTTTGAGAAATATTGGATTCAGAACATCTGTACTAGAGTCATTGCACTTACTTGTTTTTATTGTTCCATTGCAAATTTCTTAAATAAGATCAATTACCTACTTTATGTTTGTGGAACCTATGCTCTAAGGACAGAGAAGAAAATGATGCAATTTTAATTTTAATCAAAATAAGGCAGTTACTCTATGTCAGCCATGAAAACACTAGAGAAAGATTTATTCTTTAAAAGTAAAAGGATAAAGGAGAAAATACTGTAAACAATGCATTTTTGGAAAGATGCATGCTTTTAGCCCAGTTAGCTCCATTTGGCATTTATGCCGATACCTTGCATGCTGTAGGATCCTGAAGTGGGGCAGGTGCTGTGATTGAAGTGGCAGTGGACCTGTGTCCTGTCCTAGGATAAGGGTACAGCTAACAAGGAGCTCATTCTGAAAAGGTGGAGTCCCTAAGAAGACAGTGGTTCCAGGAGTGTGGGGTATTCATGAATCACAGGTGCTTACTTCTGAGAAGTCTTCGAACAGGCACCGGCATCCTCATGCTTGGCTTAAATTCAGAGCGGGTCCTTGTCTTTGGGAGGAGGATTGTCCTGGGTGAACCTGTCTACTAGTCAGGTTAACAAGGTAAGGAACGGGGCAAAGAGAACAATGTAGAAGCTTAGTGATCAGAACTGGAGCATAAGGTCAGACTTGATATGAGTAACTTGCTTCTGAGATTGGGAAGGTGAGATTTTTAATTCCTTCTGGAGAGGTAGAACACGATGTCAGGAATTTGGGTTTATTCAAAGGCAGTTCTCCTGCTGCTCTCTGGCTAATTTTTAGTTTTTTGCCTTTTCTGGGCTAAAAAGATTGATGTATATTAGCCTCAAATGACAGAACTATATTTTCTTGGAGAGACTTATCAACAAACTTTAAATAATTTTATAGTTTCTTATAATTTTAGGTGAAAACACTGAGGACTAATGATTTACTCGGGTTCACAAAGCATTTCTAGGAGCAGAGTGAGAATTAGAAGACAAATCCATTTTCCTAAATAGAAAATATTAGAAAACAACCATATAGAGACAGACAGTTTTTGCTGTGCTATGCATTATTCAGTCTGGTGAGCATCCTTCTTTATGTTTCTGAAACAGAATGTTAAATGACACTCTGTCTGGGTTTTGGCTGAAGCCTCAAAGACTGAGAACGAAACGATATTTGCTGAACATCCCCATTCAAAGTGAGGTGCTGGGGCACCTATGTTAGACATGCCAAGGATGTGGTCATGTAGGTGTGAAAGCACTGAGTGGATGAAGCACAATCGCTGGGGTCTGAGGTACCCCGCTCCCTTCCCCCATTGTGGAGGAGGATAGCCTGGTGCTTCTTGCTCACCTCAAGCTTGTGGGAGGCAGAGCTTGACAGTGGAGAATTGGGGGCCCAATGGACACATGTCTTCCTCAGGTTTCAGAGCTCTGAGGGTGAGCTGTGTTGGGGGAAGACTGCACTTCCACCAATGGCAGGGTGGTGGCATTTCCTCTGAAGACCATGCAGAGGAAGGAAACGTCAATGAGAGCCTAGAGATGGTCATACCGCGTGAAGTGTCAGACACAGAAAGGCAAATATCATATGGTATCGCTTATATGTGGAATCTAAAAGAAAGGGTACATATGAATGTATTTACAAAAATGGAAGTAGAGTCACATGTAGAAAACAAACTTATGGTTACCAGGGGATGGGGGGGAATAAATTGGGAGGTTGGGATTGACATATATACACTACTGTATATAAAATAGAAGACTAATAAGAACCTGCTGTATTGCACAGAGAACTCTACTCAATACTCTGTAATGGCCAAATGGGAAAAGAATCTAAAAAAAAAAGAAAAAAAAAAGAGTGGACAAAAAAAAGAGCAAGTCTTCATAGGGGCTGCAGATCGTGGTGGTGGAGGTTGGCTGTTGAAAGGATTTCGCCAAGAGTCTGTGTGGGGCGGGTCACCGAATGTTGGGGCTGATAGAGGTTGGGGAGAGGCAGTGGAATTATAGGTACCACATCTGTCCTGGGACATGCAACGAGAGGCTTCCAGTGGGGGATTCTGAATTTCTGAGAAATCCACGGAAGTGCCTTGTGAGTATAAACATCCACCGAGTCTGGAGAAGAGCCCTCCCCTCACTCCCAGGGATTCAGAAGCCATAGAGCGAGAGGGAGGCGTGGAAGGCCAGGCAAGGAATTGAAGCAGGTGGTAGTGACCATGCTTGCCTCCCTTACTGTAGGCTTCCTGAGCTGCAGCAGGCTTGAGCTGGGGACAATTTAACTTGGAAGGATGTGCAGGGTTTGATTATTGCTCCAAATTACACTTTTCAGACGCTGAAAAAGAAAGTTCTTTTGGCTAAAAGTGACCTGAGGACTTTTTAGTATTTGAGAGTAGTCAGGAAAAAGTTATGAGATTTTACTGAGATTTCATCCTTCGGCAGAGGTAGAACTAGCCGAAAGAGCAATTTAAAGGAATGTGTGTGTGTGTGTGTGTGTGTGTGTGTGTGTGTGTGTGTGTGTGTAAATGGAGGCAGGGGGCAAAGGATAGTAGTGGCACAACTCTATTTGTACCATATGAGGTGATACTTACTTAAGTAAATGATTATACTTCTGTAGCACCCTAGATAAAATCCATCCAATACCTATCAAGCTATCTTGTTCTCATAGGTAAAATAACCTCGCTGTCACTATAAAGTAAGCATTCTGAGAATCAATTCGATGCCTTTTTCTCTAATATATAATACAATGTCATAACATAGGTGCTCAATAAATATTTGTTGGACAAGCAGCTATTTGAAGGCAGTATCACTTAGGACTTAAAAGCTTAGGTTCTGGTTTTAGAGAAATGTGGGTTCAAATCCCGGCTCCACCATTTGCTAGCTCTGTCGTTTTAGACAATTTTTGTATCTTTCTCTGTGCTTCAGATTCATGTATTTAATACAGATATAATAGTAGCTCTACCTCACTGGTCTTTTTCAGAATTACATGAGGTAATGTGGTATAAGCACATGGCTTGACATGTTAGGTGCTCTCAATATGTAAATAGACATAGCTTATCATATTTTGTAAACTGTTGCTGCATTTCAGACTTCTTCCATAAAGAATTTACACTCTGCACAAATATTATTGGTTTGAGTTAAATTTTAGCAAAACTAAATATGTTGCTTTTAAGAGCCAATTAAAATCCTTTCTTCTCCCTTCCTCTCTCCCTCCTTCCTTCCCTCCCTTATTTTTCACCATATTACCTTGGGTGAGGTATGGTGAGGCCAAAACAGATCAATAGAGAGAAGCCAGAAAGGGTTTTGTAGTTTGTTGGACTCACCGTTCCCTGGTGAGAACACAGCACACCGTGCAGGACCACTCAGGGAAGAACTAGGGTCAGCCACAAGGCAGAGGGAGAGAGGAGAACTGTGGGCAGGTGCCTTTATACTGCAGTTTCTGAGGGAAAGAATGGGCAAGCACGTTTAAGATTGGCTAATGTGAGCAGTGTCAGTAGACTCTGGGGCATAGGGGCTGTCCCTGGTTGTCTGGTACCTGGCCCTGGGGCAATTAGAGCAGGTGTATAGGGGCCAAGAATGTGAGAGCTGATATTGCAGGTGGTTCAGGGTGTGGGCTTAATTGACTGCTCAAGAAGCAGAAATGACCAGCCTCTAGCCAGGGCCTCCGAACTGGGTCAGGACAGAATTTAAAAACCTATGTATCACACTACATAGAGTCAAATGTTAGTGGGAATTGAGGCTGAGGTTTTTGCTAGGTAGGAGAATTCATCCTGTGCACATTGTAAATACTGAGTGCTGCAGATGCACTCCATCAAGTCAAGGCTTGAGCAGCCTAATGCCATTATCCTCAATTCTCTTTTAATGTGTGAAAATTTCCGCCTAAGGGGTGAGCAAAAGGATTATTGTTACTTAATGTTTGCTTAGCACAGCACATTTGGGAAATGTTTCAGAATATTTTATGAATGAATTCTGAGGTACCTAGAATTTGCAAGTATGTCTAAAATATACATATTTATTGAATATTTTTCCACTAAAACCGTTGAGTTTGGGTAAGCCATAGATTGGCTCATAAATATGGAGACTTTCAGTTTTTCAAGTCAGAGTCTTCTCTCTGCTGTCCTGCTAGAATATATGTCACCGAGCAAAGGGGGCATTGAGGAAACATGGAGAGACTATTTTATGCTGTTTTGCTTTTGTTTGTTTCTTTGTTTTGTTTTTTTGGAATAATGAGGGAACAAGAGGAGGTGGAGATGGGGAGTGAAAAATTCAGTAGTGTGTAGATTTGTAATATTTACCAATTACAGCAGAAAACATAAGTCCTCTTGCCTATTATTTAAAAATAGATCTCCAGGACTTCCCTGGTGGTCCAGTGGCTCCTCGCTTCCAATGCAGGGGACACGGGTTCTATCCCTGGCTGGGGAACTAAGATCCCGCATGCCGTGTGGCGCAACAAAAAAAATTAAATAAAAATAGGTCTCTGAATGTGTCTCCCACATTGCTATGACAAATAACAGCCACTCTAGTGTTCCACAGAAAATCCTGGTTATTGGATTTCTATAGTGAAGCATTGTTTCAAAAGACCTTACCTTGCTTTTGAAGACTATTTGCAATCTTGATACATTTTCATATTACTGGCACTAAATTATTTTTAGTTCAACTGGCCACAGTCCACAATAGACCTAGATTCTGTTTTGAATATACATTCTATATAAGCACTTAAGTATATACCCAGTCCAAAGATACGGTCTACGGTTTTTTGCATAAACTGTAGTGAGAAGGAAATTCAAATATTATGAGACCTATTTTATAAGCTTCCTGTTACCAGACAGATATGTCAAACTCATTCATATGAAAAATGTATTTCATTTCAAAACTTGAAGTCTCTGAGTAAATACTGTTACAGTATGGAAATAATTCAGATAAAACTTATACACTTACAAATATTCTTACCTACCAAATGAAAACTTAGAATGAGTTGCAGGAATAGTTGTAATAACATATATAGTCTGTATGTTCAAAGAGAACATTTTATTCTTAAGGTCTGAAACACTCAAAGAACCATGTAGTATAAAAAGAGTACTGCCAGCAGCCCTTTCCTAGTCATTACCAATGATGTGACCTTGGGCAGATCTACCTCTCTGGAGGTCAATTTCCTCTTCTGAAAAAGAGGGAAATATATTAAATAATCTCTAAGGTTTCTTTTGTTATAAATTGTCATGATTTTCTTTTTATAAGTTATTTCTCATTTAGGAAAAAAGTAGGTTAAATGTATGGTATAAAATATGAATTTCATTGTATAACAGGATATCATAAACTGTCGTGGCATGAACTTTTTTTTTCAAATAAAGTGTATAGTTGGAAAAGTTCTGACATTTGTATGCATCTGTGAAATCATCACTGTAGATTTCCTCATGCCTTTTGTATAGTCCCTCTCTTTTTCTCCTCCTCATCCTTCTCCTGCCCCATATCCAGGCAACCATGGATCTGCTTTCTATTGCTATAGTTTAGTTACTAGCATTTTGTAGAATTTTATAATAAACAGATCATACAGTATGTGCACTTTTTTTTTGGTCTGTCAGTTCTGTTAGTCAGCATAATTATTTTCAGATTCATTTGTATTTTTACATGTGTCAGTAGTTTAATTATTTATATTGATGAATATTATTACATTGTAAAAATGTCACAGTTTATTCACCTTGTTGATAGATATCTGCATTGTTTCCAGTTTTTATCTGTAACAAGCTGCTATGAATATTCCTGTATATCTTTGTATGGACATATGCTTTCTCCTCGGTAAATATCTAGATGGGAATGGCTAGCTCATATGGCACATGTCTATTAAGAAACCACAAAACCCTTTTCCAAAGTGATTGTACCATTTTACATCCCCACCAGTAGTGATGAGAGTTCCAGTTCTTCCATATCCTCACCAACAACTGGTATGGTCAGTCGTTTACATTTTAGCCATCCTAGTGGATGTGAGGTGGTATCACATGGTGGTTTCAATTTGCATTTCCTTATTGATGTATGATATTGAATATCTTTTCATGTGCTTATTTGGCCTCTGTATATCTTCTTTCTTGAAGTGTCTGTTCAGATTTTTATTTCCTATTTTTAAATTGGATTGTTTGGTCTCTTATTGAGTTTTGAGAATGCATGATTCTTTATATACTGTGGATGTTGTTACTTTTAAGACTTGTTAGGTGTGACCACAGCAGTGCTCAGTCTAGGGCTAATTATCACCCAATATTGAGGTAAGACCCTTCTATGTTCTCTACCAAATGCCCTGTGAATCATAAGGTTCCCCAGTCTGGTTGGTGGGAACAGGCACTGGTCCCAGACCTGTGTGGAAACCAGGCATTCTTACTTCTAATTTTTTGGAGTAGTTCTTTCAGTGGCCTTGAGTACTTTCCTTAAGAACATGCAGGGCTTCCCTGGTGGCTCAGTGGTTGAGAGCCCACCTGCCGACGCAGGGGACACGGGTTCGTGCCCCAGTCCAGGAAGATCCCACATGCCGCGGAGCGGCTGGGCCCGTGAGCCATGGCCGCTGAGCCTGCGCATCCAGAGCCTGTGCTCTGCAACGGGAGAGGCCACAACAGTGAGAGGCCCCCGTACCGCAAAAAAAAAAAAAAAAAAAAAAAAAAGAACATGCGTTGATCAGTAATCAGCTGAACACTTGGGAGGAACTATCTGCATTTCTCTGGAGTTCCCTTTCTATGCAGTTTTCTCCTCTCTGGTACTCTATCCTGAGATTTCTAGCTGCTTTGATCCTCTCAACTCAGGGAGTCTGCTGGCACCTCTTGATTTCCCCCTCCCTGCTGCACTGTTTGGAAACTCGACAGTAAACTGGTGCAATTTGTGAGTTCACCTTGTTTGTTTCCTGTCTCTTAGGGATCACTGTCCTTTGTTATCTGACGTCCCGTGCCTCAGAATAGTTTTTTTTTAACATGTTTTTGTTGTTTTCTTTTTTTGTGGTTTTTTTTTTTTTTTTTTTTTTTTTTTTTTTTGCTGCTCCAAACAGGAGGGTGAATTTGGTCCCTTTTACTACATTTTGGCCTGGAGTGATTTTTAGTTGTTTTTTTTCTTTGAAATTTGTGTATATATATATATATTTAGTAGCAACCAATATTTATTAAGCACTCACTCGTATCAACAGTTGTCCTGAGAATGTGAAGTTTGCTTAAACTCTTACGGTGAGCCACTGGCCATGCTCACAATCTCACTATCATTAACATTTTGGTGTATATTCCTCCAGTTCTCTCTCTCTCTCTTTGTATTTTTCTTAAACAGGTTTATTGAAATATAATTCACATACTATATAATTAACCAATATAAATCATACAGTTCAATTTAAATCATACAATTCAGTGATTTTAAATATAGTCACAGATATGTGCAACCATCACAATTAATTTTAGAATATTTTTATCACTGTAACAAGAAACTATTTATCATCCTTTCATCCCCTCCTTCCCTTACAGCCTAGTGCCCTGGCACTAAGCAACCACTAATCCACTTTCCGTCTCTATAGATTTACCTGTAATGGAAATTTTTTTGTTTTTTTGGCCTTGCTGTGCGGCATGTGGGATCTTGTTTCCCTGACCAAGGATCGAACCCGTGCCTGCTGCATTGGAAGCACAGAGTCTTAACAACTGGACCGCCAGGGAAGTCCCTGGACATTTTATATAAGTAGAATCATATAATATTTAAGCTTTTGTGACTGACTTCTTTCACTTAGCATAATGTTTTCAAGGTTCATGCATGTTCTTGCATGTATCAGTACTTCATTCTTTTTTTTTATAGCCAAATAATATTCTATTGTATGGATATATCAACTTTTGTTTATCCAGTCATCAGTTGACAGATGACATTTGGGTTGCTTCTTTTAGCTGTTGTGAATAGTGCTAGAGTGAACATTCATGTACACATATTTGAGTACCTATTTTTAATTATTTATAGCATATGTCTATGAGTGGAATTGCTGGATTGTATGGTAATTCTATGTTTAACTTTTTAGGAATTGCCAAACTGGTTTCCATACTGGCTGCATCATTTCACATTCACACCAGCAACGTACAAGTGTTCCAGTTTCTCCATATTCTTGTAAATACTTTATTATTTTCCATGTTACAAAAATATAGCCATCCTAGTGGGTGTGAAATGGCATCTTATTGTGGTTTTGATTAACATTTTCCTAATTACTAATGATGTGGAGCATCTTTTCATATGCTTGTTGGTCATTAGCTTATCATTTTTGGAAAAATGTCATTTAAGTGCCTTACCCATGTTTTAATCAGGTTGTTTGTTGAGTTACAAGAGCTCTTTATGTATTCTGGCTACTAAACCCTTATTCCATATATGTTTTGAAAACATTTCCTCCCATTCTATGGATGTCTTTTCACTTTCTAAGTAGTATCCTTTGATGCACAAAAGTTTTTAAAATTTTGATGAAATTCAACTTATCTATTTGTTCTTTTATTGCTTGTGGTTTTGGTGTCATATCTAAGAAACCATTGTCAAATCCAAGGTGATGAAGCTTTACCCCTATGTTTTCTTCTAATAGTTTTAGTGCTTAAATTTAGCTATTTGATCCATCTTGAGTTAATTTTTGGGAGTGATATGAGGTAAGGCTCCAACCTTATTCTGTTGCATGTGGCTATCCAGTTGTACCAAAACCATTTGTTGAAAAGACTTCTTTTTCCATTGAATGATTTTGGTACCTTTGTTGAAAATCAGTTGACTATATAGACATATGGATTTATTTCTGGACTCTAAATTCTATTCCATTGGTCTATATGTCTATCCTTATGCCAGAGCACACTGTTTTGATTACTGTAACTTTGTAGTAAGATTTCAAATTGAGAAGTGTGAGTCTTCCTACTTTGTTCTTTTTCAAGCTTGTTTTGGCTATTCTGGTTCTCTGGCAATTTCATATGAATATTAGAATCAGCTGAACTTCTAGTAAAGATTGCATTGAATCTGTAGGTCAAGTTGAAGAATATTGCTGTCTTAATATTGTCTTCTAATTCATGAACATGGGATGATTTTTATCTTCTTTAATTTCTTTTGATAATGTTTATAGTTTTCAGAGCATAAGTTTTACACTTTGCTAAATTTATTCCTAAGCATTTTATTCTTTTTTGATGCTATTATAAATGAAGTTTTAAAAATTTCATTTTTAGATTGCTCATTGCAGGTGTATAGAAATATAATTGATTTTTGTATATTGATTTTATATCTTGCAAACTTGCTGAACTCATTAATTTTGATAGTTTTTTGGTGGATTCCTTAGGATTATCCACAGACGAGATTATGTTATCTGTGAATAGAGATGGTTTTACTTCTTCTCTTCCAATCTGGACAAGTTTTATTTCTTTTTCTTCCCTAATTGCTTTCTTTAGAACTTCTAATATGATGTTGAATGGAAGTAGCAAGAGCAGACACCCTTATCTTATTCCTGATCTTAGAGGGAAAGCATGCAGTTTTTCACCATTAAGTATTATGTTAGCTTTGGGGTTTTTGTACTTGTCCTTTATCAGGTTGTGGAAGTTCCCTTTGATTTATAGTTTGTTTAGTGTTTCTATTATGAAAGGGTGTTGATCAAATTCTTTTTCTATTTCTATTGAGATGACCATACGTTTTTTGTTTTTTTTCTGTCCAAAGAGGGTATTACGTTAATTGCTTTTCAGATGTTAAATTACCCTAGGGATAAATTCCACTTGATCATGGTATATAATTCTTTTTATATTTTTCTAGAATCAGTTTGCTAGTATTTTGTTGAAGGTTTTTATATCCATATTTATAAAAGATATTGGTCTGTAGTTCTTTTTCCTTATGATGTCTTTGTCTGGTTTTGGTACCAGGGTAATGCTGGTCTGATAGAATGAGTTGGGAAGTATTCCCTCCTCTTCTAATTTTTGGAAGAGTTTGTGAAAAATTGGTATTCATTCTTCTTTAAATGTTTAGTAGAATTCAGCAGTAAAGCCATCTGGGCCTGAGTTTTTCTTTGTGGGTAAATTTTTCTTTTTTTAATGCACTTATCCAAACTGTAATTTATTTCATAATTGGAAGAAAAGATCTTTAAAAAAAGAGAGAGAATTGACATTGGAAACAGAAAGTGTTCTTTTCTCTTTTATGCCTCAAACATAGATCAGTGGATTCCTAAAGGCTAATTTAAGGTATGGTCAAAAGAGGATGTGGGTAACTTTTTGATTACTAATTCAATCTTTTTATTTGTTATAGGTCTATTCAGATTTTCTGTTTTTCTTGAGTTGGTTTCAGTAGTTTGAAATGTCACTTAAATATACATTATATTTTTACATATACTTTGGATTACTTCTAGGCTTTTTATTCTTTTGTGTAATCATCAGTCTACCAATTCTTAAGACAAATACCACACTGCATTTTGAAAACCTGTAGTAACTAGAAAAGAAACTTCCCTCTTGTTACTCCTTAAACGTTTTTGGTTGGTTACTTCTGTCAATTTATATTCCAGCTGATCATTAGAATCACTCTGTCATAACACCTGTGTTTCCTCTGCATCCCTCTTCCCAAATTTCCTTTTGGAGTTTATTTGATCTGAGATAAATTCATATACTATCTGAGAAGGACTGACAGTTTTCAGTATTGACTGGACATGTTGTAGGTACTCTCCTACCCTTTATTTTTAGTGTTGCTGGCCACTAGACTCCTGAGCTTCTTGAAGTGTAAGTATGGAATGACTCTTGACTCTTTCCTTATTGCAGTATTTCTCTAGCTCTTCTCTTTCTTCTTCCTATTCTCCTATACTAGAGCTTTATCTCTAAACAATCTCTTGCCAATCTGTCTCCTTCCCCTTCAGGCTTCTCATAGAGTAATTATTTTTGTCTGTTTCCATCTTAGAAGCATGGCGACTACCAATTGCTTAAGTCAATCAAATAGACCTTGGCTCTGATTCCAAAGATCTTCAGCTGTCATCTAGGATCTCTGTCTCACTACCACCCTAAGCCTACATACTACTCCACTTCCCCCACAACTCAAAATTTGTATCCCTCTCCTACTACCTATTGGTTTATAATTTCTACTTTAGCAAAACAATCTATTCACATTTCTTTATTTTAGCAAAGCAAAATTCACCAGTGTTTACCTACAGAAGGTCATACTATCTTGCAGTATTTGTTACTTAATCTCTTCCATAAAAATACATATCCTGTCCAAGAACATGGTATATCATCTCTCCATCTGTTTGTGTCATCTTTGATTTCTTTCATCAGTGTCTTATAGTTTTCTGAGTACAGGTCTTTTACTTCCTTAAGTAGGCTTATTCCTAGGTATTTTATTCTTTTTATTGCAGTGGTGAATGGGATTGTTTCCTTAATTTCTCTTTCTG
>NC_041224.1:121580338-121581862 GCF_002837175.3 Physeter macrocephalus | reverse complement strand
TTCTCTGATGGCCATGGCTAGGACTTCCAAAACTATGTTGAATAGTAGTGGTGAGAGTGGACATCCTTGTCTTGTTCCTGATCTTAGAGGAAATGCTTTCAGTTTTTCCCCATTGAGAATGTTGTTGGCTGTGGCTTTGTTGTATATGGCCTTTATTAAGTTGAGGTAAGTTCCCTGTATGTCCACTTTCTGGAGAGTTTTTATCATAAATGGGTGTTGAATTTTGTCACAAGCTTTTTCTGCATCTATTGAGTTGGTCATATGGTTTTTATTCTTCAGTTTGTTAATATGGTGTATCACATTGATTGATTTGCATATATTGAAGAATCCTTGCACTCCTGGGTTAAACCCCACTTGATCATGGTGTATGATCCTTTTAACATGTTGCTGGATTCTGTTTGCTAGTAATTTTTTGAGGATTTTTTCATCTATATTCATCAGTGATATTGGTCTGTAATTTTCTTTTTTTGTAGTATCTTTGTCTGGTTTTGGTATCAGGGTGATGGTGGCCTCGTAGAATGAGTTTGGGAGTGTTCCTTCCAATGCAATTTTTTGGAAGAGTTTGAGAAGGATGGGTGTTAGCTCTTCTCTAAGCATTTGATAGAATTTGCCTGTGAAGCCATCTGGTCCTGGAAGATGTTTGTTTGTTGGAAGATGTTTAATCACAGTTTCAATTTCATTACTTGTGATTGGTCTGTTCATATTTTCTATTTCTTCCTGGTTCAGTCTTGGAAGGTTATACCTTTCTAAGAGTTTGTCCATTTTTTCCAGGTTGTCCATTTTATTGGCATAGGGTTGCTTGTAGTAGTCTCTCATGATGCTTTGTATTTCTGTGGTGTCCGTTGTAACTTCTTTTTCATTTCTAATTTTATTGATTTGAGTCCTCTCCCTCTTTTCCTTCATGAGTCTGGCTAAAGTTTTATCAATTTTGTTTATCTTCTCAAAGGACCAGCTTTTAGTTTTATTGACCTTGCTATGCTATTTATTGATCTTTGACTATACTATGCAAAGCAATCTACAGATTCAATGCAATCCCTATCAAATTACCAATGGCATTTTTCACAGAATTAGAACAAAAAATTTTACAATTTGTATGGAGACACAAAAGACCCCGAATAGCCAAAGCAGTCTTGAGGAAGAAAAACAGAGTTGGAGGAATCAGGCTCCCTGACTTCAGGCTATACTACAGAGCCTCAGTAGTCAAGACGACAGTATGGTACTGCCACAGAAACAGAAATATAGATCAGTGGAACAGGATAGAAAGCCCAGAGATAAACCCATGCACCTATGGTCTATGACCAAGGAAGCTAGAATGTACAATGGAGAAAAGACAGCCTCTTCAATAAGTGGTGCTGGAAAAGCTGGGCAGCTATATGTAAAAGAATGAAATTAGAACACTGCCTAACACCATACACAAAAGTAAACTCAAAGTGGATTAAAGACCTAAATGTAAGACCGGACACTATGAAACTCTTAGAGGAAAACATAGGGAGAACACTCTTTGACATAAATCACAGCAAGATC
>NC_041224.1:121572688-121580239 GCF_002837175.3 Physeter macrocephalus | reverse complement strand
AACCCAATCCAAAAATGGGCAGAAGACCTAAATAGACATTTCTCCAAAGAAGACATACAGATGGCCAAGAAGCACATGAAAATCTGCTTAACATCACTAATTATTAGAGACATGCAGATCAAAACTACAATGAGGTATCACCTCACACCAGTCAGAATGGCCATCAAAAAATTTACAAACAATAAGTGCTGGAGAGGGTGTGGAGAAAAGGGAACCTTCTTGCACTGTTGGTGGGAATGTAAATTGATACAGCCACTATGGAGAACAGTATGGAGGTTCCTTAAGAAAGTAAAAATAGAACTGCCATATGACCCAGCAATCCCACTACTCATCGTATACCCTGAGAAAACCATAATTCAAAAAGATACATGCGCCCCAATGTTCTTTGCCACACTGTTTACAATAGCCAGGACATGAAACAACCTAAATGTCCATCAACAGAGGAATGGATCAAGAAGATGTGGTACATATATACAATGGAATATTACTCAGCCATAAAAAAGGAATGAAATCGGGTCATTTGTAGAGACGTGGATGGACTTAGAGACTATCATGCAGAGTGAAGTAAGTCAGAAAGAGAAAAACAAATATCGTATATTAACACATATGTGTGGAATCTAGAAATTGGTACAGATGAACCTATTTGCAGGGCAGGAATAGAGATGCAGATGTAGAGAATGGACATGTGGACACAGGGTGGGTGGGAGGAGGTGTGGGATGAATTGGAAGATTGGGATTGACTTATATATACTACCACGTGTAAAACAGATAGCTAGCCCAAACCTGCTGTATAGTGCAGGGAGCTCAGCTCAGAGCTCTGCGGTGCCCTAGATGGATGGGATGGGGGTGGGGTGGGAGAGAGGTCCAAGAGGGAGGGCATATATGTATACATACAGCTGATTCACTTCATTGTACAGCAGAAACTAACACAACATTGTAAAGCACCTATACCCCAATTAAAAAAAAAAATGCATAGCCTCTCCATCTTCCAACCCCTGCTCAAAACACACTTGGGACAGGAAGTATGTTCATTTTAAGTCTACTCTAGTCCTTCTAACAGTTTTTTGTGATGATATTTATCTAGGTGTAATTGACTGTACAGAGATGCCTTATTTATGAAAATATAATGTACAAGAATGTATAATATATATGATTAAGATTGCTTTTATAAATATGATCCACCACTGGATTCATTTAAATGTTAGCTTATATTTTCTGGAAGCTATACAAATTTAAACAGAGAACTCTTGTTTCCAAGAGTGTGAATTCTCTATGTACTCATAAATCAATACTTACAAATAAATAAAAAGAATTGCTTCAAAGATATGGAAGAATATAAACCTTAGTATAATTTTAAATGTATAAAAATTTGTTATTTAGTGCTTTGGTATTATATCTTCTTTATAAAGCTATTCTTGGGTATTCATATTTGTAAAACAGCTACTGCGGGTATAGTCTTTTTAAAAAATCTCTCTGTAAATTCAGTCTGTGAGGGATAATGGATTAAGATCACTGTGCCATTAGAGAACTTTCTCACCTAAATTCACCCCATGTGGGCATTAACTCACATTGCAGAGGACGATAAAAACAGAGGGATCTGCTTTATCCTATGTGAATCAGAAAACACTTCCAATAGGTGACACTTACTCTGAGTCTTGAAGGAGAAATAGAAGTTAGCTAGATGGTGGGGTGGGAGACTTGAGCGTTCCAAAAATAGCCAGGGATGTGTGTGTGTGCACAGACCTGAGAGAATGTGACAAATGTGAGAAATTGCTAAGAACTAGTACTGCTGGAACAAACGCTACATATGAGATCATAGGGGAGATATGGCCAGAAAGCCAAGCTGGGGCCATGTCATAAAGAGGTTCGTAAACTATACCAAGGAGTTTGGCCTTTATTCTCCAGGCAATGGGAACTTGCTTGCAGTGTAGTTTCTGTTGGTATATTATGAAGGAAAAAACTAAAATTCTGCTTCTTATATAATGGGCAAGGCAACCTTTAAAAAAAAAAGCACAGGCCTCCTCTTATGGGAAGAGCGTCAGCAAATCAGGTTCACAATTGACTTCAATTTTTCTGAGTTCCTTAGACTTTGTTCCGTTGCAAAGTGCTTTTATCTTGTTTTCAAAAGATCCAAGTATAGAATTGTTTCTTGTTTCTAGAGCTATTTTTTTCCTTCACAGATGTCTCTGTCTTTGAATGTGCCTTTAGAAATGGTGTTTTCCAATTTGATTCTCAGGAGTAAGGCCCCAAGCATGAAAAACATGAATTTTTTTCATAGAAGCAAGTGAGCTTTCTTTCTTTCCTGATGCACACAGATGGTTTCAGGATGTATCAGTGCTGAGAGCAATTTACAGTCAAAAATTTTTTTGACCTTTGGCAAGCCCTAGAGGGAAGATGAGATTAATGTTACATGTCATTCCCAGCATCAGATTGGAGGAAGGATTTGTAACTATGATGTTGTTTTAGTTTCAAATTTAAGAGAAACTTAACACCTCTGGCTATATTTGTGCAGTGAGACCATGATAACTGAGAAAGCCTACAGGGCCAGAATTTAAAAAGGAGAATGGTGTATCCTTAGGGTCCTAGCAAAATAATTGTCATGGAAAGCACAGTGAGAAAGTTCTGGAAAGTGAAGTTTTGGAAGCAGGAAGGATCACTTGTACAGTTATCCTTTCACCAGGAGATTCTCCCCCGAGCTCTTCTCAGCTCACAACTGGAAGGGATTTGTATTAATATGGGAGGCTATTTCCTTGGAAAAGCCTCTTAGACCTTAAGAAATGTGCAAGAGACTGTTTTGACGAGGTTCATGAAAATGGTGTCAGGAAAAGGAAATTGCTTGCTTTAATAACTCATTATTGGTGTTGAGTGTCTTGCATTCTGTTTGGTGACTTGCATACATATGGGGCCATGTGGACTCAGAGCTATGTTCCTTTGTTTTTCTTTCCATTTCTACCACTACAAGAAAATGATATGCAGATCAAGTTGCCCTAAAAGAGCCAGTGATTTTAATTAGTTTTGAGAGAGAAGTTAACCTAAATACAGCATTGGGATTAGAGTTGGAAGGATAGTGTTCTGCTTTACTCTTTATCCTGGCCTACCAAAAATTTATGTTGCCATAGGATTTTAGAGCTCATGGAGCTTAGAAATCATGTAGTCCAAGTGGATCAGGACTTCAGTATTCTGACTTTGAGTTACCTTTTTCCACTATATTGGACTTTCTTTCTTTACAATGTGTAAAGCACAGTGGCTATCAGTTAAGTTTAGGGAACTTAAAAAGTAGATGACCATGGCAAAAGAGACTCATCCCTGCCAATTTAGAATACCTCACTTCTTCTATGAATGTTACAATTAATTCATGTGTTACTATCTGAATGTAGAAATTGTTGCACTGGACATCTCTGAACCTGTCATTGTAGACTTGAGGGCCCTTGAATCTTTGAAGCCTTTAGGAACACATCTTAACATTTCAAACATGCAGATACAGAACCTTACCAATGTTAACGTTTCTGAGCCTCAAACTTCTCTCTGTAAAATGGAATATTAAAAATTGTCCTTTTCTCTTTTAATAGTCTGAGCTTTTTGTTCATCATTCCACCTGTGTAGAATGCTCTCTGCTTCTTTTCTTCACCTTTCCTTCCTTGAAAATTCAGCTCAAATCCCACTTCCTCAAAGTTTACTGATTTCCTCAGCTTCGTTTAGATTACTATTCAATTCTTGTTTTTTGTAATTTGATATTTTTATAGATTATACTCCATACAAAGTTATTATAAAATATTGACTGTATTCCCTGTACTGTACATTATATCCCCGTGACTTGTTTATTTTATACCTAGTAGTTTGTACCTCTTAATCCCCTTTATCTATTTCACCCCTGTCTCCACCACTCTTCCCTCTGATAACCACTAGTTTGTTCTCTGTATCTGTGAGTCTGTTTCTGTTTTGTTATATTTGTTGGTTTGTTTTGTTTTTAGTTTCCACATATAAGAGAAAACATACAGTATTCATCTTTCTCTGTCTGACTTATTTCACTAAGCATAATACCTTCCAGGTCCATTCATGTTGTATTCAATTCTTTTGACAGGTAATGTCACTACATGGTTTTGTTGTGGTGGTTTTTTTTTTTTTTTGCACTGTGGTTATTTACTGTTAGGTAACTTTTAACATTTTAATACCTTATTTAAGCTCCAAATTGCAAGCTTTCAGAGAGTGGAAACTATGACCTCTCCAACTTTGCATTTAATTTAATGTATCTCAGAGTGCTTAGTATATACTATATTTTTAGTAAATAATTGTAATTTTGATTTTATAAGGTCATAGGATTTTCTTTTTTTACAAAAACACTTTAATAAAAGCTTAGAAAATGGTGGTATACATTAAGACATTTATTTTCAAAGTACAGCACATTATTTTCTTAACTGGATCTCTTACTTCTTAGTCTGAAAGTATATCTGTAATGTACATCTACAAAATTAATATATTTAATATTAATTTACCTTATGCTTTAAATAAACTCAGCATTATAAAAATACAGTTTATTTTTGGTGACAGTTTCTAAGTTTAAAATTTTAAAACATCTTGAATCTGTGTTCAAATATGGTAATTTTGATACTAAAATTAAAATTCTGCAGACAATAAAATGTAAATGCCTATATAAGCAGGAAATAAGGTAAATATATTTTTATTGAAGAGACTCTAGAGAACAAGTCACTTCAAAAGAGATCAAAATAAGAGAATGTTTTGTTCTATACCTACTAGATAAAATAATAAGTACTACAATTAATAACAAGGTAGCTAGTGTCCATTAGGACTTAGAATCACCTGAAACTTTATGAGGTGATGGACTCTGAATTTTTACAGGATTTATTTCCCAACCTCTGGTTCACATATGTTTCATTAAGGCATCTAAAGTACTTGCTATTTTTTGCTGATCAGATTCAGTCAGCATAATGTCATCAGTGTAATGGACCAGTATATTCCTTTCCTATTGCTTCTGTAACAAATTACTACAAACTTAGTGTACTCAAACCATACAAATCTATTATCTTACAATTTTAGTGGTCAGAAGTCCTAAAATCAAGGTGTTGGCAGGGCTACATTCCTTCTGGAGGCTTTAAGGGGAAATCCACTTCCTTGTTTTTCCCAGCTTCTCTAGGACACCTGCATTCCTTCACTTTGTATCCCCTTCCTCCATCTTCAAAACCAACAGAACAGCATTTTCAAGTCTCTTTTTCTTTCTCCCTCTCCCTCCTTCTCAATCTCTCTCTCTCTCTGACTTTTGATTCCATCATCATATCTCCTTCACTCTCTTTCTGACTCTGACCCTCCTGCCTCCTCTTATAATGACCTTGTGATTATATTGAGTCCACTTGGTTAATGCTGGATAAACGCCCTTAATATCCTTAATCACATCTGCAAAGCCTCTTCTGTCATGTAGGTAAAGTATTCACAGGTTTTGGGGATTAGGATGTAGGTATCTTTGTGGTATCATTATTCTGTTAACACAACCAGTATGATATTGCATGGAATACCAAGATGATAAGATCCCTGTGGAACATATTATGGCAGTGAATAGAGTTGAAGTAGTTCTGAGGTATACTGGTGGTCCACCTAAGTAAAGCAAACTTTTTTTCATGATTCTTCATTGGTATGGAGAAAAAAAGCATTTGCTGGGTCAATTGGTACCTACCAGGTACCATAGTTGCTGTAATTTGATCCAATATAAATATTATATTTGGAATAACAGCTACAATGGAGTTAAGACCTGATTAAGTTTATGATATTCCATGTTAATTCTCCAAAATGTATCTACCTTCTGTCCCAGCCAGACTAAATTAAATGAGGATGCCCTCCTTCCCATGCAGAGATCTTACTCTAGGTATGGGTCTAGTAGCAATGAGGGGTTGTTGGGATAATTGGCATCGGGCAGCTATTCTAGGTGATGTTATTACAATTTTATGCAAAGGAAGGCTACTCTTCCCAAACATAGGAGGGCAAGCTTCTTTCACTAGCAAAAGATAGTCAAAGTGACTTGAGTTTTTAAAATTCTCAGTTTCATCCATGTCCAAACAGATGTCACTATTCCTCCTCTGAGCTCCAGCATCATATTTAAAGACCCAAGCTTTTCACTTTCTTTCTTTAAGCAAGTCAGTGCACTCAGGAGAATTGAGCCTACATCACTGTCCTGGTTATTGACATCATGCTCAAATGCAGCAACCACTGGGACCCGCCAAGGAACTCCATCACAATTATCCAGAGATGATAATTTGATTAACTATAATGCCACTACATGTCTTGGATTATTCACATCCCATTTTCCTTTGGCTAGGAACTCAGTATTACATTCAAGTCTAAAGACAAGATCCATACTGAATCCAAGACCAGAAGCCTCTGTATTGCTTGGGAACTTGTTAGAAAGGCAAATTCTCAGGCCCTGTCCCAAACATGCTGAATCAGAATTTCTGGTAGGAGGGCCCAGGGATCTGTGATTTATAAGCTCTCCAGGTGATTCTGAGGCATGCTAAAGTTTGAGGAGCAGAAACCACCCCTAGGTTTGCTGAAAGAGCAAAGAGAAGAGGTTGTAATTATTATAACTTAGAATCTTAGGCTGTGAGACCTCACTGAGCTGAAATTCAGACCTTTGAGGAGGAGGTACTGCTTGGTGATGTTGGTATCTCTGAATTCAGAGGACCTTCTCCGTGGGCTTGGAATCTAGACCTCTCGGGATGGTGCTAATAAGTCCATGGATAGGGGAGATAATGGGGCTGGTTCTACACATTCCAGAAAACCTGCAATATGATTCAGCTGCTGCTACAGGAAGGAACTACCACTGCTGAGGTGAAGAAGCATGGCTGGGATGATGTTCTCAGAAACTGCAAAGCCAACAAGTCACTTCCTCCTCCTCTGGACTTCCATTCTCTCTCTAGGGCCCGTGTTAGAATTGCCTAATGTGGATTCAACCTGCAATGCAGAAATATGGTTTGCAGAGTCCCAGCTCAGAATCACTAAGCAGACTATAGAAGGGTAGGTTTGAAACTGAGAGACAATAACTTAATAACTGATAGAGTTAATTGGTGCTTCCTGTCTAATTTATTTACAGGAAGAAATCCACGAAGTTTTTAGACATTAACAGAAAATCAATTTTGAAAACATAATTTCCCACTAGTATTCTTTCAACCAATGGAGCCATATAATAAATATATAAATAATTATTTTTGGAGATGTGTGTTAGAGCCTGTGCTGTGGATTCAACATCCCATAAGACAGAGGTGGCCCTGCCCTCAATAGAATACATTTTACTGGAGAGGCATTTTAGTTAATGTGTATCATGTTATTGCACCCCAAATTCTTATCACCTGTACTATTCATATGTATGAATTGTGATTTTAAAAGATTTTTTATAGCTAAATACAACGCAAAAATACCTTGGAAGCAGAAGCTGATAAAATACTGTAGCTGATTTCTTTCTTTTTTTTTTTTTTTTTTTTTGTGGTATGCGGGCTCCCTCTGCTGCGGTCTCTCCTGTTGCGGAGCACAGGCTCCGGACGCGCAGGC
>NC_041224.1:121524480-121572609 GCF_002837175.3 Physeter macrocephalus | reverse complement strand
GAACCC
Organism: Physeter macrocephalus; assembly: GCF_002837175.3. Lineage (NCBI taxonomy): Eukaryota > Metazoa > Chordata > Mammalia > Artiodactyla > Physeteridae > Physeter > Physeter macrocephalus. The sequence continues at coordinate 121,572,603 of NC_041224.1, read as the reverse complement.
GGTTCCCCTGCATCGGCAGGCGGACGCGCAACCACTGCGCCACCAGGGAAGCCCTAGCTGATTTCTTGATTTCAACTGCTTTTGATTATCAGAAGGGTTTCATTGTTCTCATTGATTTTAATAAGTAAATGGCATAAATGTATACATATGAATAAATTTAGTAGCAAAGTACTAAGAATACAACAGATGGATGCTCTATAGAGTACATCTAGCTACCTGACTTCACTGGTGATTTCCTGGTACACATACTACTTAAGTTCTTATATAACTCCTTTAGTGAAAAACAAAAACAGACTTGGAAATAAAGATCTCAGCACTCACAGTCCCTTCATAAGGAAGCCGAAGAGCTAGTAAAATAGTTTTATTCCTGTGGCCAGTTCCCCAGTGAGGAAGACCAGGTTGGCTAAGGGAATCACTGGGTGAGGGAGGTGATTTCATAGACTTTGTTTATAAGTGGCTCCAAAGATTTGCCTTGAGTTTACAGTATATGTTTATTTGAAGCCCTCAGAGATAGGTGTATATGAACATTTTTCTATCATCTTCTAATGAAGGGGGAAATGAACTACAGATTTTCTGATTTCTTTGCCAGCGGTAGTAACTACTCTGGCAACATGAACACAGATGCAAGGAACCATTCCATCTAAACCTCTTGAAAAAGGAGGGGATACGGGGATATATGTATACGTATAGCTGATTCACTTTGTTGTACAGCAGAAACGAACACAACATTGTAAAGCAATTATACTCCAATAAAGATGTTAAAAAAATAAATAAATAAAAAATAAACCTCTTGAAAAGTTCTCGGATATTTTCCCTTGAGATGACTAGTTCTGGTGCTCAGTTTGGGTTTAAAGGAAGCTATTTTTATACCTATTTCAAGACAGTGGACTTGTATTAAGAGTAAAGCCATCATGAGTAATAAAAATGTACTTTAACATTCAGCTACAATAAACTATAATACTGTTACCTTGAAATGATAAATCACTGGGATATTCAAAGCACATTTCCATACATTAACTTTTTTTGGTTATTAAGACAATCCTATAAGATAGAAAGTGCACCATTATCACCATCATCTTACAGATGAAGAAACCGAGACCTCAACAGGTTAAGTGATTGCCTAAGGACATAAACTGGTAAATGGTGGATTTAAATCTGGGGCACAGAGATAAATTTTCAGATACAATTTCCGACTTATAAGTACTTTGCATGTATTTAATAAAAAATAAGAAAAACTGAATATGTTCTTTCTTCAACATGGAATGGATGGACTCAAGGCAAGAACATTGAACCAGAGACTGGGATCTAGTCCTAGTTTTGCCACTGACCAGCTGATTTTGGGCAAGCTGCTGTTCTTTCAGGGCCTCAGTTTTATCACCTATACAAAGAGAGTGTTGAATTAAGTTGTCTCTAGTGTCTCTTTTATACCTAACACTGTATGAAATAATTGCTGTTACTATCTAAGTCTGAGATTTTTCTGACTGATTACATAATTTCCCTCCACCATCCCCTCTCTATTTATACTTCCTGCCCCATACATTCTCACTAACTGAGGAGGTAATTTCAGACACACGAATTGTGCAGAACTCAGAAGTCCAGCAACCAAACATACATTCCCCACCAGCTTATCTCTGTGCTCCTGTCTTATCTAACTTGGCCTGAGTTTTCTCTACATAGAGCAACTTATAAAGTTGGCAGATACTGTGTATTAGTTTGCTAGGGCTGCTATAACAGAATACCACAGACTAGGTGGCTTATTATATAGCAGACACTACATCCACATGCAGTCACGTTCTGAGGTACCGGGGTTAGTTCTTCAACATATGAGTTTTGGGGGGACACAGTTCAGCCTACAACATACTTCCTCTAGAAAGACTTCCTTAAAACATTTTTTAGGAGTCGGGGTAGAAAGCCATAGGGTAAACTAACAAAGTGGGGAGTGAATATAATTGGGGAAAACGGTATGAAATATGAAACAGAGAGTTGCTGATGAAGTCGATTATGGGCCCCCAGCATACCCTTTGCTAAAAGTAGGTCATGTCCACCGTAGTCCTTATAGATGTGATGACTTGGATGAAATGAACTTGTCTTACTGATGTATCTTAAAAATAATTACTCTCTTGTGTCAATGCTTTTGAGGGGCCTGTCAGAAAAAAGAGGCAATCTTCTGTATTTTCAGCTTAAGAATTCACTCTTTTCACTCATCCAAAAGACATGTACTTAAACCATGTTCAGGACCGCAAGCAATCTTTCAGCTGAAGATTTCGCTCTGGCAATAGAGACAGTCTTAAAACTACTAAAATATTTGGCTGCTTTTTACAATTTTTGGATTATTACTGCATATTTGTTCAGGCTGAATAAAAAATAATTTAGTTGCTTTGAGTAGGTTTATGCAAGTTTTCAGTGTCTCATCCCAAACACCAGAGACTTGACATGTATGTCACAACTCACAAAATGTCTAGATTGCACTGTCCAATATGGTAGCCACTAGCCACCTACATTTAAAGTTGAATTAATTAAAATTAAATAAATTTAGTTCCTCAGTTGCACTACACACATTTCAAGTGCTCATTTGTCATGCATGGCTACCATATTGGACAACACAGATATAGAACATTTCCATTATCACATAAAGCCTATTGAACAGCATTGATCTAGATTGTATTTCAGATGACACCAGTTGCTAAAATACCATCTCATTTAAAGGAACCAAACTGTACTGTAAAATGTTTTGTTCCTGCATCAGTTAGCAATGCATTCAGCTGTAAATAACAAAAACAGGAAGGTTAAACTCAGCTTTCTGTGGCTTAAACATAGAAGGGTTTATTATTGTAGATTCAGCTGCTCAACGATGTCAGGGCCCCATGTCACCATGAGTTTCTTGGCCTTTTTCCTTCATGGTTGAAAGGTGGCTACTTTGGCTCCAGTCTTTATATCCATATTTAAGTTAAGAAGGAGAGAGAAAATTGTGGCATCTGTCAGGAAGGCAAAAGTTTCCCCAGAAATCCCTTAGCCAACTTTGGCATGTATCTTAGCCACAGGATTTTCTATTCCCACTCATGGAAGATGGTTAAGAATAATGGATTGGGAATCATAGTTGGATCAGCCAACCAACAAACGGTGTTTTCCATAGCTTCCTAATAGAATTTACGAAAAATACTTTCTGACGTCACAGGAATTTTAACAAGAAGCAAGAGATTATATTGCATGATGATACATATTTAAGGTCTGGGTTTCCTGCCTATTCAACAATCCATATTTCTAATATTGACAAAGTAGGAAAGAGTGACATTTTCTCTCTGAATTACGTATGCTTACTGTGATGACTTTGAGCATATAGAACAGAAATTATGTCTGTTACTGAGAAGTGGTTTGATGAAGTGGAGAGTGGATAGATTTTCTTTTGCCTGTGGTTATAATTAGTAAGTTGAGCAGGTCACTTATACTAAGTTTGATCATCTGTAGGATGGAGATTGTTGTGAAAATCAAATGGGCCAACACATGTGAAGTGTGTCTGGTATGGAATACCACTTCTGTTTACTACCTCTTTATATATGTTGTGCAGAGTGGTCCCAAACTGAGGTCTCATAAATTATCACAGCGAGTGTCATAAAATGTGAAGTATTAACGTGAAGCATTAGCCTGATCATATACTCATACAAATACGTCCTCTGTTTAAATCTAGTGATGTCAAACTTAGCACAACGTGTTCTTTGTTTCCCTGAAGTTAAAATTTACTAAGAAGGTTAAAGGTTTAATTTTTTTCCTTAAATTTCTTTTACTTAGTTAACTTGCAGATCTGGACATAATTTACAATAAAGTTGAACTCCGCTCAGTGAGCTTCAGAAACTAAATTGCCTCAGAGAGGAAGCACATGTGGAATGGGAGGTGACCACAGGAACAAATATGGGGAATTATGACAGGCAGGCTTTTCTGTATCCTGAGCAACTTTAGGAAAGGAAGGTAGTTGTCAAAGGAAACCAGCTGGGCCCCAGAAGAAGCCATTTTGGAGAAAAAGGAAAGGGCTGATGGAGATTTACGAAAGAATAAAACTTTCCCTAATATTAACAGCAACAATCTTGAAGCCATACAACCATCTTTAGAGTGAACAGGCAGAGAGAAAAGTGCATGGTTAGAGCAATCATTTTGAACTGATACTGGATTTTTTCCTTGGGTATAGTGGCCAACTGGGGCTGCAATCAGCTTAATTATACCTACATCAAAAGGCGTAGCACAAAGGAAACAGGTGTATCTGAGAAAAATCTACCGTAAATAGTTGCTCTGATGGAGCGGAATCTGAGAATTCTAGGTTTCGCCTGTAAAATTAAGTGGCTTACAAATTCTACTGGCTCTTTCAATGTAGCAAGGATTTTAAAGAAAGTGGACAAAAGAGCTATTTTCTTCTTTGTTGCTATTATCCAAATTGAAGTCTTCTGAAGCCTGTCTTAGGCACCCTGCTTCTGAGATGAGGCTCTGTACTTGGAACCCTTGGTACATGTGGACAGCAAGAAAGAATTCACAGAAGGGCAATCAGAATGACTGAATGATATGCCATTAAGAGGAGTGATGAGTAAGTTTGGCTAGACAGTGAGAAAGAGAAAGATAAGCATTTTGTTCTATATTTGGAAAGCAATAAACAACAAGGTCCAAAGGGAATTATTTGCTGCATTACTTGGGGCATAATGAAGCATAATGAGGTAAAATGAAAGAAAGGAGAATTTAGTCAGTATTTGAAATGCCTCCTGCCAGGAGCAACTACAGGTTAGCCTTCTTAGAACAGGCCTCATTTAGCACAATGGGCTTTCTCTAGGATTGAATGCCATCTGCCACCCTGTAGAATCCTTTTTTCTAGAGAGGCACCGTGAGCACTTTTATTAGAGATTTAAGATTATTTTAGGCTACCACTAGAAATAATGTTGCAAGAAGCAATTCTCCATTGCTTTGCATATTCAACAGTTTAAAACTGCTTGCTTTTTCTTCTTCATTAACAAACATTGCTTTGGTTTGGATACCCACAAAACCAGAGGTTGAAACAAGGATTTAAGTGCATATAGTTTATTTGGGAAGTGATTTCAGGAAAGACTCCCTTCAAGAAGAGGAAGGGAGGGAGGAGAGTGAGATGGGAGAAGGAAAAGCCAATAAAGGCTGCATTATAAATGTTCTCGCCACTGTAGACAGGGGGGGCTTAACTCACAGAAGGCCTCCCAGAATTCTCTCTCTTAGGTATAGGAGGCAGGAGCATTTATTCACTGGCTCCCATTGCTATTGGTTGAGGGTTACTGTCCAAGATGTTTACTTCCCAGCACTTCCAGGGGCTGGCTTCCCACAGATTTGGCAAAAGATCTGATCTTTGAAGAAAAGCAAAGGTTTCACGTAGTGGGAGTCTGTCAAGGTACATGGAACTGTCCAGCACAGATGTGGCTACAATCAGAGGTGGTCCAAGGAGATGGGACTCAAGGCACCAGCAACATCTACTACAAGCCAAATTTACCTCTGTAAGCACCTAACTCATCGGCTTCAGACTTGGCTAGAAGGAGGGCAGAGCACTTTAATATGGCAGCTTTGACTCTGCAGTGTCAGAGATGGTGCCCTTTTTCAAAGCCTACATTTTTTCCATCCTTGCAGCATGTGCATATTCTTTCTTATTATGCCCCCTGGGGACTTCATTAACTGCCAGACCCTTTTTTCAGTTTTATGCAGAAATTATAATTTTCTATGTTGCCATTAACTTTTTCATACTTGTCTCATCCAATGCAATGCTAAACAAGCAGCCACTCCATGATTGTTTGTGCAACTGTGTACCTAGTAAAGTGATTTGCATTCAGTTTATATTCAATAAATGTGGGTTGATTTGTTTTTCATTTCTATCAATTTTTTTAAAATGGAAAAGGCAATATGTTCGCATGATAAAAATTCAAGCAGTGCAAAAGTTTATACAATGAAAGTCCATTCTTCCTCTTACCCTGGACTTCCAAGCTTTCTTCCTTGATATAGTAATTGTTAATAGTTCTGTATTGATTCCAGAAGTTGGATATGCAATCATACTTATATATCCATTAAAAATGCAAATGGGATTATGTTGTATACATGATCTGTACCTTACTTTTCATTGAATATGTCAAAAATGGTTCAGTAACAGCACATGCAGACCTACCTCATTCATTTTAATGGCTATCTGGTATTCCACTGTACAGATGTGCTATTCATCAATCTGATTTTTCTCCTTTCCAAAATATTTCTATCACTATAATAATCATAACGTAGTTAATATTTTCCCCACTTTATTAGCCAGGATAAACTCAGTTATACTGTGATGTATTCATTTTCTATTATGATAACAAATTACCACAAACTTGGCAGCTTAGAACAAGACAAATTTATTATCTCTCAGTTTCTGTGGGTCAGAATTACAGGTATGGGTTTGGTGGGTCCTGTGTTCAGAGCCTTACAATTCTGAAAATCAAGATGTCTGCTGGGGCTGCAATCCCACCTGAGGCTTGAGGTTCCTTTCCAAGCTCACTGGCTGTTGGCAGAGATCGTTTCCTTGCAGCTGTATGACTGAGAACCTTATTTTCTTGCTAGTTGTCGGCTGGGGACTTCTTTCAGCTCCTAGAAACTGCCCTTGTCCATAAGCAATTAATAACATGGCTGTTTGCTTCTTCTAGCCAGTGGGAGCGTCTGCTTCTGCTGCTGCTGCTTTTTGAAAGGGCTCACCTGATTAGGTCAGGCTCACCCAGAACAAGTTCCCTTTTGATTAACTCAAAGTCAACTGATAAAGGATCTCAATATCTGCATTTTTTTTGGCATATCATGAGATATACCTACCATATTCACAGGTCTTGCCCACACTCAAGGGGATAGGATCATGAAGGCCATTTAAAGAGTCTGCCTTTCAAGTGTAGTAAGCCCCTCCAAAATATCCTTGGTTTAAAACAGTGAAGGCTTGATTTGCACTTAAGCTGCATGTCCATCATGGCATCTTAAAGGACTTTTGCTCATTCATTGTCATCATGCAGGGACCTATACAGATGGAACTCTTGCCCTTTGAACATTACTGTCAGCCATTGCAGTGGGAAAAAAGAGATCTGGAGGCTCTTGCCTTGTTCATTGGTCAGAATTACATGACCCCCCACCCAACCACATGATGACCAGGAAGTGCAATACCACGATATGCCTGAGAAACTGAAATATCCTGGCAACCATTTTTATTATTTATATACCTAGGTTGTCACAGATGGACTAATTTGATTCTCAAATAGCTTCCTCAGAAAGGTTCTCTCAAGTATTCACATTTGACAGCCGTTACACTCCTTTTTGAGACCTCTCATGATTAACTAGTGGTAGATTTCAAAGGGTAGCTATAAGGAAGGTAAAATATTTTGAGTCTTTCTTCAAAGAGTAACCTGTTTTTATATGTGAAAGTGTCATGTTTGAGAAAGTTGTCAGTTGGAGGCTGTATGACAGCTTTGAGTTTCTCAGCAGTAGGCTCACTATGTGAGTTTCTGCTGTGTAGTAATTGACCTTGACAGCATCCAAATCTCCAGGGAGGAGATAGGTGATCAGAGAGCAAAAGAAGGTAGCAGGTAGGAGACATGATGAGCAGGCAGCAAAAATCTGTCAGTAATAACAGAGGCTGGGTAGGGGTTATCTTCTCTGAATTACTTTATAATATTTTGCTAGCTTCCTTTGCAGAATCAGAATCTTAGAAAGATCCTTGAAGTCCAACATTCTGTTTACTCTGTGATATCCTTTCGAAGTAGACATCCAGTCTCTGTGTGAACGTATCCAAAAACAGGGACCTCAGTACCCCCCGAGGCAATGTATTTCTTCTGTGTAAGTAAAAATTTCAGTTACATACAGATGTAGAAAGAACTCTGAGTTTGAAACATCTAGCTTAAGCAATGATGAATGTTTTGCTATTCTTGTTCCAGCTATCTCCCATCCACATTTTCTTATTTTTCTAATTTAAAACAAATCCTATACATCAATCTATTTAACTCATATATACTCCAGTGAGTGTGTCTAGTATGTAAAGACTTCTTTTACCCATTACTTATCAACCATTTAACTTTTAGGTAACTCTGCTTATGAGAAACTTCTTCCATGAACTTTGTGCTGAAAGTTGGCTTCCTGTAAATTTGGCTCATTGATCCTGATTTGTCTTTTTGGAACAATGCAGAATAACTACTCTATCTTTCATAAGACTACCTTGTAATCAGCAAATATTTAAATTCTTTTTATGTGGATTATGATACCTGCCTTTCCTCCCTGCCCATCCTAAAACTTTTGTCATCAAACATATTTTATTTAACCATCAGGGCTATGATGAGATTACTATCTCAGCAAGGCTTTTCTGAACACATTCCAAATGACCAAGGTCTGTCTTAAAATGAGATAATAGAACACAACTCAATCATGTAGAGATGGTCTGACTACTGAAAGGTGCAGTACTGTCTCCCTTGATCTGGATATGCATGCAGGGTACATTTTTTTAATAGGAGCACTGCTGACTCATATTAAGCCTTTAGTCATCTGAAACAACTCAGTATTTTTTACATACATTTTAATGAAAGGACTTCTTTTTATAGGTATGGAATTGATTTTGCTGAATCTAAATGCAGGCTTAACATTTCTATCCTGTTTGAATTTGATCTTATTAGTTTCCGCTTGTCTCAGTTCTGTCATTCAACAAATTAGCCATTTCTCTTGGTTTTATGCCGTATATAAACTTAATAAGCCTGACTTCTAGATCTATTCATAGTTGGTAGAGAGGCAGGGAAATGGTGTGGAAATAAGCTTGGGCTGGAGTCAGACAGCCTGGGAAAAATCCTGACTCTATGCACTACCTGTGTATCTTGGGTGGATGCCCTTACCTTTTTCACCCTCAATTCCTCATCTTTTCAATGGAGGATATAATAGTACCTACTTCATAGAGTTTTTGTGAGGAATAAATCATTAACATATAAAGTGCTTAAAATTCCTAACCCTAGCCAAGAGTAAGGTTTAATATATGTTACCTATTATTATTAATTAGACATGTTAACAGAGCTGAGTCAAGGGCACAACTTGGAGGCCATGGACCAACGCTATTTGGGAAGAGTCATTCAACCAGCTAAGAATTCACCTAAATGTTTTGTTATCTAAATGTTTCTGTCTTTTATATAAGGTTGCCATATAAGACTTTGTAAAAATGCCTGTTGATGTCAAGATACACTATGTTTTTAGACTTTTGATTAATTTTCACATTAGTTAATTATTGCTTAACCAATATAAGAGCCATAATAAAAAATCAAGAGTCAGTTTACTTCCTTTCTTTCGAAAATGAGATTGTAACCATCATATTGGTCCTGAAATAAACAAAAATATCTCTTCACTAGGCCCGAGAGCAGCGCTGGGGCATGGAGTGGGGGAGAGGATAGTTGCTTTGAGAGTTTACACAGAAATGTCCTGATATCAGTTGAGAGAAATTAGTTGGTACAACAGTGGCTTAGGTGAGTTCATAAGCTGAAGTTGGTGATATTGGGGAGGGGAAAATTTCCCCCTATCCCTTTTGATTCTTCTGGCTGATCTAATAATTACATTGCCACAAGGCATATTAACAGGAGAAAAAAAAACTAATTTAATTTTGTACACATGGAGGTCTCATAGGCCCCAAAGAAGTGACCAAAGCAGGCAGCTTTTATACATTTTAGACAAAGAAACAATATATTTGTGAATTGACAAGACAAAGGGGTTTGAGCTTGGGATAGTAAATTAGTAAAGGAGGTTTGTTTATACAGCCTTCTTGGCCTTGAATTTCCTATCTCTGATGATAAAGATGTCTCTTTACGCCCTGGTCCAGGGAGGGTAGCTTTCACATAGGAGATTTATTTCCTGCTTTCAGGAGGACAAAGGAGGGTCAGACTGTCCTTCTTGCATTGGCTGTTTCTTAAGTAACTTTAATTCAAAGTATTCAATAATATGCCAGAGTGGCATATTTGGGGGCAGCCTGCCCTGACCCGCATCAGTGAGTTTCCCTGAAAAGCAGTGCTCATCCCAAACTAAGAAAGTAATGTCCTAGGACAGATGGTTTTTAAAAGAACAGTATAGTGTGGACGAAAATTGTTGCCTATCATATCAGTAAACAAAGGATGTTGTAGGCCTCAAGCCATCAGCCACTGCAGCCACCTCCCCCACCCACTGTGCACCCCAGGGGATTCAGATCCTGGAAAAACAGGATACTGGCCCTAGATAGCTAAGGTGCATATCAAAGGAATGCTTTCGATGAGCCCAGACTCTTGCATCTTCCCATTCACGGAATAGTGCTAAATTCATTAACTTGAGATGTTTGTTTTTTCTTTAATTAGCAGTAATCTTTTGATGCTCTGACTACCTTCTTTTCACTGCAGAAACTCCTGTACATCCTGGCTCCTCCCTTACCTCTTAGGAGAAGTCCCTCAGAGCTATTTGAGAGGCTGCCTCCCAGGCTTAAGTCCTTAGCAAGTCTGCCAAATAAAACGTAATTCTCAACTTTTAGGTTGTGCATCTTTTTCAGTTGGCTATAGGATGTATGGAAGTAAATCTGTAGAACATGTTCAATGAAAAGAAGAATCCAAACTATCCCAGAAAAGTGAGACTGCTAAAGGTTATCCCTACTTCCTTTGAGAAGAAGAAGTGTACATCTATACCAGAACTCCAGTGATATGCTTTGCAGTTGGATAAGATTAGGTGTCTGTTGTCTGTTTCCACAGAATACCAAAAGACCTGAGTGGCTTTTCACAAAGTAGGGAGGATAACCATATAATAACCATTGTAAATATTGCAGTGGTTTGACTTAAAAGAGAGGCCAAATAGTATGCCAGAATTCATTTTGGGAGAAACTGGGGATGAGGAGAAGCTGGTAACTGATAATTAAGAGAGACGATTTTTATTTTGCATAGGCAGGTATCATAAAGTCCAGTTATAGGGGTGTTTGGCTGCCAACTGATAAAGACACACTATATCTACTAAAAGATTTCAAAAAGAAAAACAAATGGTGAGCCCTACAATTATGCTATTCTGTTTCTGTGCTTTTCTTCCCCCCCACTGATGAGGTTTGAAATGTAAAGCTGGGTTTAAATGGACATACTGTTCCACTGGTAAAATCACATTGGAATACAGTAACACATTGGAATACAATATATTGGAGACAATAACAGATAACAGAAATTATTAAGAGTGTAACATCTAGGATCCAGACAATTTAAAAAACAAAAACAAAAAAAACAATTATGGTGTATAGCCCTCTGCATTTCAGTGAGTTTTGGTGATGGCTTGGCTTTGGAGAACATCAATTCCACTGAACCTCTTTTCTTGCCAATATCTAGAGAGAATCTGCCTTATTATGACTATAAGGAAATCAAAAAGGCAGATGCTTATACTCAATGTCCTCTTACAGGGGCAACTCTTTGTAGTGTGGCCAGAGCAAGGCAGCAGCTGATATTCATTTGTACCCTGGACATAGAATGATAAATGGAGTGACCAAATAATTTATTATGAAATTGAAAATTACTTCAACCAATTACAGGAACTAACTGAAATGACAATATTAATTTTTAAGTATTTCTATTAAACATTATTTAAAAGTGGTTAATGATTCTTTTAATCATGGCAGGTAATAGATCTAGTGTATATATAATGAGATGCATATAGTTCTTATAGTTTAGTAAAGGAGTACCCATTTTCAGTTAACTTTTATAACATTTTAAATTTAGGGAGCTCTCTAGGTATTGATGTATAGCTAAATGAAGTATGAATTCTCCTTTGCTGCTTAAGACAACTTTCTGGTGCAGAGTGAGCAGAACCTTTTCATGAATTAACAGTGCTTATTCCAGTTGCTATGCAGTTTAAGAACAACTCTTATCTTCTAATACATTTCTCATTTCCCATGATTTCAAAAATTGCCATCAGATATTCTATAATTCTATTTTTCAGTACCCTGTGTGATTTCACTCATTAGAACCCAGGGGCTTTGTTTCATTATTACCAATCAAATGCATTAGGTGAAAATAGCATTACACCAGGCTGGAGCCAGGAGTCTAGTTTTACCCAAGCATTGCCATGTACTTGTGACTGAGCAAGAAACTTAATTGCATTTTTTAAAAATCTGTAAACCAAAAACATTGGACTGTATGATTTTTTGAGACTCCTTTCAGTATCAAAATTCAGTTACAGTTTTTGTTTTAATAGTATTTATTCTACCCTTTCCAAACTGACAATTATTATTCTTAATGGTATAAAAGGAAGCAAAATAGTTGAATATTTCTATTTCTTTTCTGTCATCAGTCTGTGTTATACCATCTGCTTTAAGATTTAGGCCAACCTCTGCTTATTTTTTTCTCTTTGCCCTAAGTCTAGCTTTAAAAAAAGGTCTTCTTGTGGCTGCAGAAAATTGTGCTAAGCCTTGCTCATAGAGTTTATGAAATCAGACAGAATCAAGGCTTGGATCTCAGTTCTGCTTTGTGCTAGTTGTGTGAAATTGTCAAGGCTGTTGAATTCTCTAAAATTCAGTTTCCTCATTATTAAACTGGGATAACAGTGTTTATCTCATGCGATTGTTGTGGGATTACATGAAAAAATAACATAAAAACTGCTTAGAACAATACCTGGCCCAAAGAAAGCCCGTGAGAAATGTTATTTTCTTATTTTTGCTTCTTGGTGCCATCATCATTATCATCATCATTTTTATTATTACTTGGGAAGTTATTTTTGAAATATTATTCTGGTTTGGGCTTCCCTGGTGGCGATGTGGTTGAGAATCCGCCTGCCGATGCAGGGGACACGGGTTCGTGCCCCGGTCCGGGAAGATCCCACATGCCGCGGAGCGGCTGGGCCCGTGAGCCATGGCCACTGAGCCTGTGCTCTGCAATGGGAGAGGCCACAACAGTGAGAGGCCCGCGTACCACAAAAAAAAAAAAAAAAAAAAAAAAAAAAAAAAAAAAAAATTATTCTGGTTTTTCATTGCTTCTTTCTACTAAAAAGCAACATCAACAATACCTCATATGTGTAGATAATTTCAATTTACAAGGTATTTTTACATGTCTTATCTGATCTTTACAATAATGCTCTGAGTTGAGAAGGATTAGTTTCTCCACATTACAGATCAGAGTCTCAGAGAGGTTTAATAACTTGTCCAAAGGATGAACCCAGGGGACTTGTGATGTTTACTTCCCTAGCCCCATAGTCCCTAGTACAGGAAGTGACTGAGGTAACCCAGATGGTACTAGCAGGACGGTGATAAACAACATCAGGTGGCCTTGTGACAGAGTCGTCTGCAATGAACATCAGCACTGGAAAGTTTAAAGCATCTTTAAAGAAAACTTTACATGATTTGAGAGAACACTGCTATTTTATTATAGAGTGTAAATGTCTTGAAATAGAAACAGTATAAGGGTGTTCTTTTTTCCCTTGTATACATTGGCTTGTAAACAAGGTTTATCTCTCAAAATTTATTTTCAATTTTGAATATCATAAGCATGCTCCTTATTAAAAAGACAGTATGGAATGTGGGGTTCTAGAGGCATTCAGAAGGGGGTCCTAAGGTGGGTGTTGGGAGCAGTGAGTGGTCATGGGACATAGGAACGGTCTCTAGTTGTGCCTGGGTGTGTTTGCTGGAGGACACAGACAGACCAGCGTAACAAGTCACACTGATTCATTTGTCGCATTTCCCTCCTTATTTGTCTCCCTCCAGTCAGGAGGAAAACAGCTGTTCTTGTCCTCTAGGGCACTTAACTGTGAGAAGGTTTCCACCAATTTGAAGAAAATGGAAAAAACAAGGACAGCAAAGTGAGCTTTTCATAATACTAATTTTATGCTTCAATTTTTAAAAAATTCTTCATTAAGAATTTCCTGTTGTTTTCCTATTTTAAAATGTCCTCTTCTGAATGATAGCAATAGTAGTTGGCAGTTGATTTTAATTTGCTAATCAGGCCAAATAAAAAGTTGGTAAATACACATTGGCTTTTGAAATTGTATTGGTTTGTGGAATTCGAAGTCTGAGGTGGGAGATATCCCTGGCAGAAGGCACCTAAGACCAGGTTTCTGTGTGGAAGCTCCCGGGCACTGGCTTGGCCAGCTCCCTCCACTGACCCAGCTCCCCTTGTGCTGAGCTCTGAATAAATATCCATCTCAGTGAATGAAATGTGATTTAGTTGAGTTCCTCTTGAAAAGCTGTCTGAGGGACTGTGAGATGTGACTGCTTTGACTGACACTCCCATTTTCTCTCCCTCAAAATAAGTCAGATTGACAGGATTCAAAGGAGACATGAAATTAGTTCTTATTGGCTGATTCAGCAACAAAGCCAGGAAGCAGAATCTGCTAAGTGGAAAATATTCTAAGACTAGGAATGAGAGATTGTGAGTATAAGGCAAGTCTTAAGTAGCTGAGGAAGTCTCTCCATTCCTGCAGCTGATAAACTACTTTTGTAACTGGATGAAATGTTGGTCCCAGTGAGGACCCCTTTGGCGCAGACACTTTCAGACTGACTGCCAGGTGCAAGAGCAGATAGCATTCAGCCATTACTCATGCACGCACCCTTAATAAAAGAGTTTTCCCAGTAGCTACTGAGGCATCAGCCATTCAGGAAGAATTCAGTGATAGTTTATGCTTAATAACACAATAACCACTTCCATTACATAGTTATTTCAGACTTTAAAACAAAAATCAGGTGAGATAAAACTGTCTGAAAGGGAATGTCCAGGTTCTTCTCTTCCATTTCCTTATGGTACTGCTGCTGTGCCAGGCTGAGTCTCTGATAATGCCAGTGCTACTCTGAAGATCTACAGAATGAGGAATAGGGATGTTCTCTTTATATTAATACAGATTAATTTGGGGGGGCGGATCTGCCCTAATTTTCCCTGCTGCAGTTGAGCCCTTTTTCATTAAAGGAAAAGGAGAACTTAGACCTGCTTTCTCCTCTGGTAACTGGAATGGAGAGGATGAGGTGGAAAGAAGGTTTCAGGCATTACCACAGGGAAGTGAACTGGCATCTCTTCTGTCCCACTCCATTCCATATTGTAGGCATTTGCCCTCCCACCCCATCGCTTAATAATGAAGTCAGGCAGTACAGCAAGGCCTCAGACAGAAGGCCCATTAGGCATGCCTGTGATTAAAGTTGATTAGCTAGAAGTCCAACATGAGTGGTGAATCAAATCCAATTTGCATGAACTAGGAGGTGCTAATCATTTTCTTCTGTCCTTTGGTAATAAATCATCCTTATATGGGGTTCAGTTAGATCAAGCTTGAGGATTTTGCCTTTAGATTCCTCAACACTGTTAGCTATGCTCTTTGGCTTCATTTTCTAGGATGGTACCTGTCTGGAGCCCCACCTCACAGCTTCATCCTTGAAAAAAAACTTCCTAGAAATGTAAGCAATGATTCATTTAGGTCCATGTGCCAGCGCATAAGACTCATACGAAATGAAGTGTGCATCTTTTAAAGTACCAGTAGAACAAATCATACTTATTTAAACTGATAAAGTACTCAGGCCACATGCACTGTGTTGAGCCAACTGATCATTAAATAATTTTACATACCCTTCTTGAAATGAATCTATTTAAATCCAGGAAAATTGACCACATTTAACCTTCCAGAGCTCATGTATAGATCATTCTTTCTTTGCAGTCTCTTGGAGAATGATGAGATGCTGCTTGTTTTGCCCCAAAGGATTATTTCTGCATATCTCCTTGTCATTTGTATACTCTGTTCTCTGTGCCTGAAGCACCCTTCCCATCCCCTCTCAGAGTCCTCTGTGCTTGTGTCTGTTGAAACATTTATCACACTGCAATACAATTTCTTTTTTACTTATTTATCTCTTCTACTCCTTGGAAACAGGAATTTCATGCCTAGCCCACAGCTGATAATAAATATATATTGAATAAAATGCTGTGAATTATGAGATGGTAGCTATAATGGATTATTATGCAGCCCATTAAAAGAATGATGTTGATCTCTGTATATTGGCAAGTAAAGATGCCCATATATTTCATAATATAGTTACTGAAAAAAAGAAAGCTAAAAAACATTATGCATAGGATGATCCCATTTTTATTAAAAATAAGTGCTTATGCATGTATCCATAGAAAAGGTAAAAAGTGTAAATATGCAGGGGCAGGATCTGGGATGTAAAGGTAGGGCTTTTACTTTTAACTTTATAAATTTCTATATTCTAATTTTACTTTTAACTTTATAATTTTCCATATTTTAATTTGTTAGACTGAGTCTGTATTACTATAAGTTAAAAACCTAATAAATAGCTTTAAAAACTATAAATTACAGATTCTGGTTGCAAATTATTATTTTGAGAAATACTATGTTATTTCTAGGGTTGCTGTAACAAATTGCCACAAATTGGGTTGTTTAGTACAACAGAAATTTATTCTTTCATGGTTCTGGAGGTTAGACGTCTGAAGCCATGCTCCCTCCAAAGGTTCTAGAAAAGAATCCTTCTTTGCCTCTTCTAGCTTCTGGTAGTTGGCCGCAATCCTTGGCATTCCTTGGCTTTTGCACACATCACTCCAGTTTCTGCCTCTGTTTTCATATAGCCTTCTCCCCTGTGTGTCTCCGTGTTTTCGCATAGCCTTCTTATAAGGACACCAGTCAGTGAATTTAGGGTCCACACTAATCCAGTATGACCTTACCTTAACCAATTACATCTGTAAAGATCCTATTTCCAGATAAGGTCATGTTCTGAGCTTCTGGGTGGACCTGAATTTGCGGAGGGGGGGGAATAAATTTACCCCAGTATAAACATGAAACAGCACTTACTAACAAGGGCCAGAACCAACAAGCTTTATGTGTCAAAATGTCTTTTCTGCAGACAGTTTTCTGAGCGGATATCTCACCATTACAATTTGCAGTACCTCGTTGGACTGGCACAGGATGGGAGCACTGGTGATGTTACCGCTACTACTAACAACCCTTGAGCTCATCCCTCCTCTAGCCTGAGACCCGAATTCACTTCACTCTACCCCTCCAGTTCTGGGATGAAGCAGCTTTTAGTTCCTCTTCTAATCTCTAGCTTTACTTTAGGTCTTAGGTTTTGTTTAATTTACAAATTCAATTCCCTTATTTCTTACTTTTTTCTTCTTCTTTTAAGATTATTGTCTACTATGTACAAGGCTCTGTAGGGTACACAAAATGAACTTCTTTGTAGTTTGTTAATACTTACATAATGTTAATGTTACCAACCAGGGTTCTTGGCCTTCCTCAGTCAATAGAAATTGACTAGAGGCCAGACAAGAAATTCAGTCAAGGCTTTATTGGGGCCCCTGCTGCAGCATGTGGGAGCAAGAACAAACAACAGGCTCCCTTGCTTGCTCCCTCCCCGAGGGGAACTTTTTTCTTATATGGGGTGAGGGTAGGGATGTGTCCAGGGGTTGGGCCAGAGGGGTGGCTTAGGTGTTTTCCCCACCCCTTAGGTGGTGTTGTGTGGAGGGGACATATGCAGTACCCTGGCTTTTGCTCCTGACACCCTGTTTTTGCTCCAGGCTCCTCAAAAGTGGCAATTGGTTTTTTTGGTCTCTTTGTATCTTTTGGGTCCAGAATTTGCTCCAACTGCCCATGCAGACAGTTATTTTTAGTCCCATACAGTTTCTCTGTATTTTGTTGCTTGAGGAGAGGTATGTCCAGTTGCAAGCATTGCAGCGCTGCAGCAAAGGGTCCCAGGTCCCAGCCTGTCTCATTAATACTGTACTTACTGATTGAAAGATACACATCAACCTTTGTAAAATTGAGGTTCTTCTTATAGTTCAGGCATGGCATAGTTCAGTTGGCAGCATTTAAAATTTCTTAGTGGTAAATAAATTACACGTCTTACAGTTAATGTCTTCAGATTCAATGACATATGGTAGCACAAGAAATTTGGGCAAATCTTCCTGCCATTACACTCGATAAGCACATGTTGTGAGTGATTGTGGGTTAAGAAATAGGAACCTATAGTTCTTTATTTTAATATAGTTTTTAAAATAAAATGTTTATTATTGTTACTATTTTTTAAATTGAGGTAAAATTGACATATAACATTTTATTAGTTTTAGATGTACAACATAATGATTCAATCTTTCTATATGCTGTGAAATGATAGCCCCTATAGGTCTAGCTAACATCCATCACCACATAGTTATAAATTATTTTGTGTGATGAGAAGTTTCAATATATATTGTCTTAGCAACTTTCACAGATGCAATACAGTAGTATTAACTATAGTCACCATGCTGTACATTATATCCCCATGACTTATTTATTTTATACCTTTTGATCCACTTTACCCATTTTGCTCACTCCCCACTCCCTGCCTCTGGCAATCACCAATCTGTTCATTATTTTGTGTTTTTTGTTGTTTTGTTTTTAGAGTTCACATGTAAGTGAAATCGTATGGTATTTGTCTTTCTCTGCCCGATATATTTCACTTAGCCCAATGCCCAAGGTCTATCCATATTGTTGCAAATGGCAAGACTACATTCTTTTTACGGCTGAATAATTTTCCATTGTATATATACACCACATTTTCTTTATCCATTCATCTATCAGTGGGCACTTAGGCTGTTTCCATATCTTGGCTATTGTAAATAATGCAGTGACCATGGACTTGCATATGTCTGTTCTAATTAGTGTTTTTATTTTCTTCAGATAAATACCAAGGTGTGGAATTGCTGGATCATACAATAGTTCTATTTTTAATTTTTTGAGGAATCTCCATACTGTTTGCCATAGTGGCTGCACCAACTACATTCCTACCAGTGGTGCGCTAGTGTTCCTTTTTTCCACATCCTCACCAACACTTGTTATTTCTAGTTCCCTCATTTCTTATATTCATTCCAGAAATATGATTTAGCACCTACTATTTGCAAGGGATAGAACATATCTAAATGCTCTTATAGAAACAGTATTAGTACTTACATTTACCAAGCAGGAGGTCTGGATATCATTAAAAATTCTATAAGGCAAAAATATATGTGAACCAGGACAGGAGGCAAGCTTATGGTCAATAGTGTACAAAGTTATCAACACTGTACCTTTCCCATTGGCAAGTTTCTTCCAAGAAACTGGGTTCTCGAATTTTTTACTAATGAAACCACAGTCTTTAAGGTGGAAAATTCATTGGTATTAACTTAGTATTTAGCTTTTTCCCAAGCCTGCAATCAGTTATCAATACTTACTGTTCATGGTGTTTGCACCAAGTATCCTTTCTGTAGTGCAGATTTCTGTCCCTCCCCCAAAGGGCTAAAGTATCACATGGAGAAGGGAAAGAAAATGCAAGAGGAATTCTAATTCATGAGTTTTTTCTTTTACATAGTATTTTTGTCAGAGTCAGAAATAAGCCCAGCTAAAATTGAAAATTCACCAGCTAAAAGAAAATGGTTTTATGTGGCAGACCTACTGCCCCAGAAAACAAGTAATTAAAGGACCTCTTAAAATAGTCATAAAATTGACATTCTTTGGGAGCCCATGTGTTCATTACTGTTCTTTTTAGTGAGGCTCCTCCCTGGGCACTATTCTGAGACCTGAGATCTGTTGGCAAAATGAGCAAATCACTTAAGGACTTTGCATCCTCTTCTGGGGAGAGGGTTAGTGTACTTCTGGTGTAGGCAAGATAGTTAGGTCAGGTGGAAGTATGACCTTGTTATTGTTTTTATTTGGAGATTCATTTTGATTTAAGGAGATCTGTATGGGTGCCAAGTTGACAAGCAGTGGACTTGTGATGGTTAATTTTATCTGTCAACTTTGTTAGGCCGTGGTAACCAAATATTCGACCAAACATTAGTCTAGATGTTTCGGTGAAAATATTCTGTAGATGACATTAACATTTAAATTGGTAGACATTGAGTAAAGCAGACTGCCCTCCATAATGTGAGCAGACCTCACCTAATCAGTTGAAGATCTTAGTAGAAAAAGAACTGAAATCCCTGAAAGAAGAGGGAATTCTGCCAGCAGATGGCCTTCAGACTTGAAGTGCAATGTCGACTCTTCCCTGTGTCTCCAGCCTGCTGGCCCGCCCTGCAGATTTTGGACTTGTCAGTCTCCACGATCACATGAGCCAATTCCTTAAATAAATTATCTATCTATCTATCTTTCTATCTACTTACTGATATCTATTATCTATCCATCCTATTTGTTCATTTTCTCTGTGATGATTCTTTGGCTAGGGAAAGTTGGGGGGAAACTTCTACTGAGGAGAAAATGGGTCTTCCTCTAGATTCCAAAGCTAATGCTAACAGAATGCCACATTTCCTTCAGTTTCCCCAAATGTGAGCCATTTATTGGTGTTAGTAATGAAACTTCGGTTGTTAGTACAAAGTTTACATTACACTTGCTTAAATGTCCTAGTGTTTAGATGCAGAGGGCTTATCATCGTAATGTAAACAAGAAACAAATATCATGGCCCATGTCTTCTTTCCCCAAAGGTAAGACAACATCACTACCTCAGAAAAAGGAAGCTATGGACCAAAACCAATGGGGGAAGGAGACAGAGAGTGGCTGGCTATATTCAAATAGGTCTTCTGCCTTTATTATTTTTTTTAATTAATTTTTTTAATTGGGGTATAGTTGTTTTACAATGTTCTGTTAGTTTCTACTGTACAGCAAAGTGGAGTTCCTTGTGCTATACTGCAGGTTCTCATTAGTTATCGGTTTTATACATATTAGTGTATATATGTCAATCCCAATATCGCAATTCATCCCGTCCTCCCTTCCCCCCCTTGGTGTCCATATGTTTCTTCTCCACATCTGTGTCTCTATTTCTGCCTTGCACCCCGGTTCATCTGTGCCATTTTTCTAGATTCCACATATATGCATTAATATATGATATTTGTTTTTCTCTTTCTGACTTACTTCACTCTATGACAGTCTCTAGGTCCATCCACATCTCTACAAATGACCCAATTTCATTCCTCTTTATGGTTCCTTTAATATTCCATTGTATATATGTGCCACATCTTCTTTATCCATTCCTCTGTCAGTGGACATTTAGGTTGCTTCCCTGTCCTGGCTATTGTAAACAGTGCTACAATGAACACTGTGGTACATGTGTCTTTTTTGAATTATGGTTTTCTCAGGGTATATGCCCAGTAGTGGGATTGCTGGGTCATATGGTAGTTCTATTTTGTTTTTTAAGGAACCTCCATACTGTTCTCCATAGTGGCTGTATCAATTTACATTCCCATCAACAGTGCAAGAGGGTTCCCTTTTCTCCACACTCTCTCCAGCATTTACTGTTTGTAGATTTTCTGATGATGGCCATTCTGACTGGTGTGAGGTGATACCTCATTGTAGTTTTGATTCTCATTTCTCTAATAATTAGTGATGTTGAGCAGCTTTTCATGTGTTTGTTGGCCATCTGTATGTCTTCTTTGGAGAAATGTCCATTTAGGTCTTCTGCCTATTTTTTGATTGGGTTGTTTGTTTTTTTGACATTGAGCTGCATGAGCGGTTTGTATATTTTGGAGACTAATCCTTTGTCCTTTGGTTCATTTGCAAATATTTTCTCCTATTCTGAGGGTTGTCTTTTCATCTTGTTTCTGGTCTCCTTTGCTGTGCAAAAGCTTTTAAGTTTCATTAGGTCCCATTTGTTTATATTTGTTTTTATTTCCATTACTCTAGGAGGTGGGTCAGAAAGGATCTTGCTGTGATTTATGTTCTTCCTATGTTTTCCTCTAAGAGTTTGATAGTGTCCGGCCTTACATTTAGGTCTTTAATTCATTTTGAGTTTATTTTTGTGTATGGTGTTAGGAAGTGTTCTAATTTCATTCTTTTACATGTAGCTGTCCAGTTTTCCCAGCACCACTTATTGAAGAGGCTGTCTTTTCTCCATTGTATATTCTTGTCTCCTTTATCAAAAATAAGGTGACCATATGTGCAAAGGTTAATCTCTGGGCTTTCTATCCTATTCCATTGATCTATATTTCTGTTTTTGTGCCGGTACCATATTGTCTTGATTACTGTAGCTTTGTAGTATAGTGTGAAGTCACTTGCCTCCTTGCCTCCTTGCCTCCTTTGTCATAGATTAGTTGACCATAGGTGCGTGGGTTTATCTCTGGGCTTTCTATCCTGTTCCATTGATCTGTATTTCTGTTTATGTGCCAGTATCATATTGTCTTGATTATTGTAGCTTTGTAGTGTAGTCTGAATTCAGGGAGCCTGATTCCTCCAGCTCTGCTTTTTTTTTTTCCTCAAGATTGCTTTGGCTATTCGGGTCTTTTGTGTCTCCATACAAATATTAAGATTTTTTTTTCTAGTTCTGTGAAAAATGCAGGTCTTCTGTCTTTGCTCACACAGTCCTTCTCACCTGGTTTGGCTCAAGCCAAATCTATGATGCTTTCTAAACCTGAATGGATTTTTCTTTCTATGCCAGATGCGCCTTAGAGACTGCACATCTTTCTACTCCCTTTCACAGCAAAACTTCTTGAGTCAGTATCTCCACATTCTCACCTCACTTTCTTCCATACCTGACTCCATTCAGACTTTTGTCCTTATCACACTGCAGAGACTACCCTAGTCAAGGCCCTTCGTGACCTCCACATTGCCCTCTGGCTTTGTTCAAGATTATCTCTGTGTCTTTGATTTTCTGTGATTTGAATATGGTATACCTGGGGGGGGTGTGTGCATATGTATATATGTGGTATTTATCCTGCTTGGTATTCTCTGAGCTTCCTGGATTTGTGGTTTGTTATCATTAATTCTGGAATTCTTAGCCAATATTACTTCAAGTATTTATCCTGCTGTTTTTCTTTTCCTTCTGATATTTCAATTATTATATGCTATACCTTTTGAAATTATCCTATAGTTCTTGGATGTTACTTTCTTTTTTCTTTTTTAATCCTCTTTTCTCTTTATATTTCAGTTTTGTAAGTTTCTATTGACCTATCTTCAAGCTTACTGATTCTTTTTTCAGCTGTGTCCAGTCTACTAATGAACCCATCAAAAGCATGCTTCATTTCTGTTACAGTGTTTTGTTTTGTTTTTTTAACACCTTTATTGGAGTATAATTGCTTCACAATAGTGTGTTAGTTTCTGCTTTATAACAAAGTGAATCAGCTATACATATACATACATCCCCATATCTCCTCCCTCTTGCATCTCCCTCCCACCCTCCCTATCCCACCCCTCTAGGTGGTCACAAAGCACCAAGCTGATCTCCCTGTGCTATGTGGCTGCTTCCCACTAACTATCTATTTTACATTTAGTAGTGTATATATGTCCATGCCACTCTCTCCCTTTGTCACAGCTTACCCGTCCCCCTTCCTGTGTCCTCGAGTCCATTCTCTATGTCTGCGTCCTTATTCCTGTTGTGCCTCTAGGTTCTTCAGAACCTTTTTTTTTTTCTTCTTTAGATTCCATATATATGTGTTAGCATACTGTATTTGTTTTTCTCTTTCTGACTTACTTCACGCTGTATGACAGACTCTAGGTCCATCCACCTCACTACAAATAACTCAATTTCATTTCTTTTTATGGCTGAGTAATATTCCATTGTAACTCCACACCCTCTCCAGCATTTATTGTTTGTAGATTTTTTGATGATGGCCATTCTGACTGGTATGAGTTGGTGTTACAGTGTTTTTGGTTTCTAGCAGTTCCTTTTGATTCTGTCTTAGTTTCCATCTCTCTGCTTATATTACCCATTTGTTCTTGCATGTTGTCTGCTTTTTCCATTAGTGCACTTAGCATATTAATCATAGTTATTTAAAATTCCAGACCAGGCCTGATAAAACCAACATCTGTGTCATACTGGAGTCTGATTCTGATTCTTGCTTTGTCTCTTCAGACTGTGTTCTTCCTTCCCTTGTATTTTTGTTGTTGAAAGCTGGACATGATGTATTGAGTAATAGGAAATGAGGTACGTCGACTTTAGTGTAAATTTTTATGTTAATTTGGCTAGCAGTTGGACTGTGTTTAATGTCATAGCTGTAGATACCACACGCTTCAGTACCTCTCGTGTCTTTGTTTTTGTCTCTTCTGTTGTTCTTGGGTTTCACTAAAAATTTCTTCTTAAATAGACCTGAATTCACTATTATTGTACTAAAACCCTGTTGGTGTGGTTTTAAGGAATGCAGGAGGGATAGCATTTTATAATCTTATTATTAAATCTCAGTCTTTTAGTGGCCCTGTGTCTCTGGGCTATGACCCTCGTGTGTGTTTCTTAGTTTCCCTCTCCCAACCTTTGAATGAGATGAATGCTAGAAGGGGAGAAATGCCCTTCTTCCGGATGGAATAAAGCTCTGGAAAGTAGATCTTTGTTATGGAGAGCATTCTGACATATTTCACAATGATTATGGTTGCCTATCCCTCGCTATAGCCACAGGGTGATCTTTTTTTGGCTCTTCACTGGTGGGAAGAAACTGGTTAGGTTCCTGGAGGTGAAATTCATGAAAGTATAAGGGCCCCCTAAGACCCTGCAGTCCCAGGATTCTCTCACTCTCAAGCTAGTCCATTTTCAGTCTCCAGCAATTCATCAAAATTACCACTTAAATGTTTCTACCAGTTTATGGCCCCAGTGCTTCTGCTTCACATCTCAGCTGTGGCTCTCCAGAATTTGGCATGGTAGCTTGCCCTGCAACCTCAGTTCTCTGATGTTTCCAAGAAAAGTCACTGATTATCAGTTTGTTTAACATTTTCTTTTCCTAAGGATGGAAGTGATGATTTCCAAGCTTTTAACATGTTGAATCCCAAACTGGAAGTCTAGGTATCCTTTACAGTACCTAGCACTGTGCTAAACAGGAATTGGCACACCATGTCTTGGCTTGTGTTTTCACCAATGCTACTCAGCCCATTTCCCCAGCACTTCCCACAGCTACACAGGACACTCCTTTTGCCAGGGGAAACTAGTTGGAGCTTTGGCATGTGTGTTTTAATGGCTGCCAGTCCTTTAAATATAGGCACTAATTTTGTACTTTGAGTGATGGATGACAGCTGAGATCAAGTGGGGTTGTCCCACTCAGCTTCCTGTTTCCTTCTCCCAGACATGTATATTTGCATTATTGCCAAAAAAAGAAAAATAAATCCAAAAAAAATCCACACTTCTCTGTTGGGCTGGAGCCTTGCCCTACTCAGGAAGGGTCATTTCTGGTGTCTCAGGTGTATAGGATCTTCCCTGAGGCTTGATTTCTGAGATTTAGAGACGCTCTGAAGACTTTAATTTTCTTATTTATGGTTTTGCTTTTTGCTGTGTGGGAATACATTTCTCTCACCCTTTCTTTCTTTCCTTCCTTCCTTCCTTCCTTCCTTCCTTTCTTCCTTCCTTCCCTCCCTCCCTCCTTCCTTTTCCTTTTTAATGTTAGTACTTAGCATGTTTATGTTAAGTTAAATGTTTTCCTCATTAATGTTAGCTTTTAGCAGAATAGGAAAATTTAGCTGAAGACAACTGCCTGGTGAATCTTTTCAATACTGATTTGAAATGCAAATTAATATAAGCAATTACCAGATACTATACATAGTCTTAAAATGGAAGGCTTTAAATGACATTTTCCTGGCAATCTGTATAAATCTCAAAGATTAAGCATTCTCTTTATTCAACAAACTAAATATGCATCCAAAGCCCAATTTGAAGTTGCCATCCCATAATCATTCTTAATTGTAGCCAGCTCTGAAATAAAGATGACCTTATCAAATAAGTTACCTAAAGAATTACTTCCTATTCAGGAATATATGTTTGGAAAGAGAGATACCTTATGTATTGGGGTTGGGTGCTGATAGCCTCAGAGGGTGAAGACCAAGATGATATTTTAGGGAGATGGATTTTTTTTCTCAGTCAGAAGGAAGGGAACTAACATTTATTGAGTCTTCTCTGTGTTGAACACTTTATATTCATTCAATATTCAATGAATATTCATTGGGTACTACCATGTTTTGGCCATATATTTTAATTGCTGGGGATGCAATGGGAATAGGACAGATAAGGTCCCTACTCTCATGAGTCATATCCTGGTTGGGAAAATAAAATTAATCCAGAGAATGATAAGTACCCTGATGTAGGACTGAGAATGGCTGGATGGGTGGGTGAGGAGAGGGTGCCCATTAGATAGGGTGGAACAAGCAAGACCTTATTGAAAAGGTGACATTTGCATTGAGCTATTAAGGAGCCAGCCAACCACTCATTTTGTAATTTTCACAACTTGAGAAAAAGGTAACTTTAGTTCAACTAGTATAGGCAAAGAAATGAATTGCTTAACTAGGTTAAGTCATTTCTCTAAAGTTACAGAGACTTCAAATCCTATTCCATTTGCCTCCAAAACTCCCTGCCCACCACAGCCCACAGATTGTTGCTCACCAGCTGCCTCAGTCTTGGGTAGAAACAAGATTTTTGTTTACCTGATCTAGGACTTTAGGTTTTCATGGAACAGAGAATTTTCTAATAAAACTAACCCCCAGTCATCTATTTTCTCAGTAAGAATATTAAAAATCAAAGAAGACAGACACTTAATTTTCATTAAAAAAGATATTTTAATACCAAAAAAGTTAAAAGGATATTGTCTGAGATTAAAGGACATGACTTTGAATTGAATACAGTTAGTTTTATGAAACACACATTATTTTGTCTCTGTTTTTACTTATTTCACAGAGAATCACTAGAACTACAACATAAGAAGACTCATTTGAGAACTGATAGACTGAATGACCTGCAGGTTTACCTCCAACCTTGAGAATCTTAGGTTGATGCAAACTCCCTAATCTTGCTTGATGTGTGGAGGGGCAACGCAGGGAGATGCTCTGCCCTGAGGATATAAACTTTCTTTTAATTGAATCAGTCCAGCAAAGGGCAGGCAGGTCATCTAGACCTAAGTATTTCCAGTTTGAGTGTTGTCCTTTGAAATGTTTATCTATTTAGGTAAGAGGAGATGATGCATTCTTTGTTCATTAAAAAGTTCACACACAACTTAAAGTTCTTTACAAAATAATTCACAAACTGTTTTTCCGTAGGCAGTTGCTTACAATGGCTTGAATAAATTAAGAGATTAGATTCATTGCTTTTCCTATTAAATATATGGTTAGAAGTGACCATTTGGACTTCTATTAATATCAGTAGAAGTGTGTATGTATGTGTGTGTGTGTGTGTGTATCTGTATTTCTTTTCCTAACCGTGAAACATAAGCACAAATAGGAAATGTAAAAGAATAAATACTATTTAAAATTATATGAAAACATAATGATAATTACAGAGGCAATAATTGTATACAAGAGCAGCAATAGCATCCTTGAGGCCGTTTCTACAGTGTTTCAAGTACCTAATTATATCAGTTTTATCAGAGTTCATCTCATAGAGAGATGAGGTAAGAAGTGTTGGGCTCAAGGATCAATTGAAATTTCAGTTCTGTACATGAGTAAAAATAGCAAATACACAAGCTGTTTGAATGGCTGGCTCTTCTCTTCTTTTGTCAATATAACTGTTACTACCTTCTCACTGTTTTATCTCCCTCTCTTAGGCTTAATAGCATGAGCTAAAAGCAATTGATTTCACAAAGCAATTGAAGGGATGAAGAGAAATACAAATTATTAAAAATATACCAGATACAAGTGAATGCATTCTACAATATTAATAAAGTCCCAAAAGGCTTAGAATTAGTTTGAAGCCTTTCCTCTGATAGATGTTTAATATATATATTTTTAATTTCAAAAGAAGTCAAGGATGGTAGAAGGAAGGAGAAGTAGGAAACATAGAAAAAAGCTAAATCACCTGTAATACCACTACCAGGGTCAGCACTGTTTGTGTTTTCCTGAATTCCTTTCGGTCTTTAATATGTATATATTTATTATGTATTTATTAAATATGTAATTATTAAAACAGAATTATAATGTGTATGTAATTTTCTACCCTTTGATTAACTAATATTATGAGGCATTTTCATGATAAGAAATATTTTTCATACATATGCTTTGTATGATGGCCTAATATTTTATCACGTAGAAATATTAAACTTTTTCTAGTTACTCTGCCACTCTTGGGCATTAAGGTTGTTTTCAGTTCTTCCTTCTTAAAAATAATGCTGCAGTGAACATGATCAAATATGAATCTGTTTGCAATTTTGAAATATTTCCTTAGATTAGATTTCCATAAGTAGAATTGCTATGTTAAAGAATGCAAACCCTGCTTAGAGTCTTTACAGCAGAAATGTAGAAACAATCTACCAGTGTGGTTTAATAATTCCCACTTCACTGTACCTTCACCCCTACTGGTATTATCTCTGAAAAAAATGAGTTTGATAACTTGATAGATTAAAAAAACTCACTATATTAATTTGAATTTC
This sequence comes from Physeter macrocephalus, assembly GCF_002837175.3. Lineage (NCBI taxonomy): Eukaryota > Metazoa > Chordata > Mammalia > Artiodactyla > Physeteridae > Physeter > Physeter macrocephalus. The sequence goes on along the minus strand of NC_041224.1, from coordinate 121,544,347 downwards.
TTTCCTTTTTTTCTTTTTTAGTGAGATTCATTTGTGCATTTATTCACTAAAATTTCTACAAAGCATCATGTTGGCAGGAGTGGCTTCAGTGGAGTGTGACCTGTACAGTTGCGTGAGACTCCAAAGTTCAGAAAGGTTTTGTGCTTGGTTTAATGCTCTGCTGTCACCATCTTGGAATTTTATCTTTGAACTTATGTTTTGTAAGTGAAGTTTGATGGGACAATGGAATGAATATATGTATGAGCAGAGCAGAAGAAATACATGCAGTAGGTGTGTCCACTCTTCCTCATCACTCCATTTGCCCATAGTTTGTGATGTTCCATGAGTACAGCATTCTGGAGGACCCAGGATGCATACAAGTTCAGGGAGACTCAAAGTGAGTACAAGGTAAGCATGATACATCTATAACTGAGTAAGTGGGGGGAGGTGACAGCTCCAAGTGGCCATGCTTTATGTTTGTGCCTGAACTTGTTTCCAATGCAGAAAGAAGGTAATATTTTTCTAAGAAACATGAACAACCAAGAAACCCTATCATATCCTTTTTCACTCATGTTACTTTCTTGTATTAGCCAACCACTTACACTGAAAATAATGACATAGAAGGAAAGAAAAAGATAAGACAACCTATAGTTCCTCTTCCCTTTAGTCCTTTCTTGCTCATGATAAGGAAGAGAATATTGTGACCAAAAGCAGGAGAGTAAACAGAACCCTGGAATGAAACCGTGAATGCATAGTGTTGTTCGTCCGGTGTCCATAAGAACTGTTTCTGATTCTCCTGCCTGATGGGAATGAAAAAGAACATATCTGTGAGCTCAGTTGGGGCATACCAACTGATATCACTTCTGATGCATTATCTGCAGTTGAGGCTTCTACTTAATTGTCACACACTATGATCCAGACTGGTATTTGCAGGGGACAGACTAGTGAATTAAATGGGAACAAAATGGGACCATCACCCCTGCATCCCTTAAGTCTTTGAGGGTGATGCTAATGTCTGCTATTCTACTGAGGGTGCAATATATTTTTTATTTACTATCTTAGTTGAGAAAAGGGAGTGGCAATTCAGGGGTTTCTGCTTCACCTTCACTAGTATAGTGGTTTTATTCATTAGGTGCAAAAGAGCCTACCTTAGGGTAATGGCAGTGTTTGAGATGGCTAGTCCAATTATACATTTGGAAACTGGGGAAATACCACTGGATGTGTCTGTGGACTTAGTGGACTCACTGTAGATGACGTTAGTCCAGAAATCCATTTATTGCTCAATTTCCATATATCCCTACTCTAATAGGGAGGCTGTAATGGAGCTTTGAGCCCTCACATATTAGTGTCTGGGTTTGGTATTTATGGATGTGGGAGTATGGGAAGTATTCTCTCCTCCTCAATTTTCTAGAAGTTTGTATAAAATTGATATCACTTTTTCCTTAATTGTTTGATAGAATTTGCCAGTGAAACAATTGGTGAATGAATGAATTTAATTTCTTTAATTGATATGGGGTTATTCAGATAATGTGAAAGAGCTGAATATCCCCTTTCTCCAGTGTACAGCCAACCAAGTAAATGGCCGTAGGACTGTTTGGCAGAAAGTCTGGGGGAATCACTGCTTTGTATATTGGCTGTGATGTTGCAGGGCCTTCCTCAAGGGGAACCAGCTTTCTTTCAATAGATTTGTTCTGAGTCAAAGAGCTGGCTTAGGTCTGGAAATGGGGCAAGGGATTATGACTTTTCTTGGAGGCCTGATCTCAGCCTTCTCCTCATCCTTTCTTGATCTCTGTTGATTATATTATGCTGTATGCTTGTTGGATATTTGACTGTCTTGCCTTTAGGGATACATAAGAAGTGAGTATGAGTGATATCCATAGGTCCCTTTGAGTCAGGCTTTCTTGGCTACCATTCCAACTTGTTCCCCATTTTGAATAATTACTTCTTCCTTGTCAGTGATGGTTACATGCTACCTTTTGGCTTTTCCTACTTTGGATTCCCTACTGTTGTTGAGGAGCCCAGTTCTGCAGCAGTTTCTCTGATGATTAGTACTGGTCTCCAGAGAACCACCACACTTGAACTTCTGACTTTTCAATGATGCTGGTGACCCCTCACCTGAGCATTCCTTATTGCCTTGGCAAGGGGAATGTTTCCTGGCTGTTTCTAGAAATATAGTCAGCTGGTGGATTTTATGATCTTATATGATAGTTCTATTCTGTCCACTACTCTGAGCCTGTTAATTTCTTCCTCCACAGCCTGTCACAGAAATTCTGGCATATGTTTAAAGTGGGCCATCACCATTTTCAAGATTTTAAGAGCCATCCCACAAGTATATATAAGCCAACTCAAGAATCCCTTCCCATGGTATTAAACTGAGAAACAGGAAGAGAGTTGCACTAGTAAAAAAAAATTCTCCCTCAACCAGCCTTATATTCTTCATCCCCAGCAGATCTACTCCTGGTACCAATTGTCTTGGGTAAGGTTTCTAGAAGCATGAGATTTTTGTGGAAGTTATTTATAGAGGGAGTGTTCTCTAGAGAAACCTGTGAGGGAATGAAGGAAGCATAATAGAGCAGAAGTCAAGCAAATATATGTTGCAAGAGAAATCTAGCCTTGGCCTCTTTCCACGGGAAGCTCTGGAGTGTGAATGTTGCTACAGAAGTTGTCCTTCCCAAAGGAAAGGGGGGCTTTCTTACACCCTTACATCAGGTAGCCATCCTGACCCACGGGGTAAGGTGTAACCTCTTAGTTGCAGTAGGCGGGCTCCTTAGTTGTGGCATGTGAACTCTTAGTTGCGGCATGCATGTGGGATCTAGTTCCCTGACAAGGGATTGAACCCGGGCCCCCTGCATTGGGAGCCCGGAGTCTTAACCACTGCGCCTCCAGGGAAGTCCACTGCATAGGCTTCTGATACCCACCTACTATAAGTTGGCACATATGATGAACCAACTCTCCATTCCATCTTTAGGTGCTCATAGGCTGCACATGCATGGAGCTACAAAGGGGTTAAACCTTTGGTGCAGAGCTATTCAATTCTTCATGCACCAAGTTGGAGTAAGGTAGACATAATATATGGTTGATGCCTCTTTAACAAAGAGTTGAACTTTGTGTCAGTCAAAATCTATGAGGAGGGAATAACGGCACATGTGCCATAAATTTGCAATTCTGGAGTTAAGAGTATAAGCTCTTAGAGGGTGAGATTGTGATTTATTCATCTTTGTACCCTCTGGTGCTAGCACAGGACCCTGAATAAAGCAGATGCATAATAAATATTTGTTGATTGATTGTTTTGGCTATCTAACAATTTATGCAAATGAAGGAGCTAGTGTCAGTGAAAATTGTTGAACACTTAACAAGAATTTTTATTCCTTTGGCTTTCTTCTTTTTTTTTTTTTTTTTTTTGTGGTACGCGGACCTCTCACTGTTTTGGCCTCTCCCATTGCGGAGCACAGTCTCCGGATGCACAGGCTCAGGGGCCACGGCTCACGGGCCCAGCTGCTCCGCAGCATGTGGGATCTTCCCAGATCGGGGCACAAACCCGTGTCTCCTGCATCGGCAGGCGGATTCTCAACCACTGCGCCACCAGGGAAGCCCTGGCTTTCTTCTTTAAGAACATTCTTTGACATTACAGGGTGAAATCAGCGCTGGAGAATGTGCAGCTAAAGGTTGACTCTGCTCTCAAAATATCATCTTTGTAGTAGTAAAATAAAGCACTGATACTGAGGTCAGAAGAGCAAAGCAGAATAAAATGATGGCTGAGTACTACTAAGGGAGAGGGCTGTGAGTGGCTCATTATCATAGGCTGCTTCTAAAAGCTGGCTCATTGATTTAATGATCATACCATACATTGAGCTGCTAAATGTTCACTGCAGTTAAAAAGAGATTTGTCCTCATCAAAGAATGGAGAAATGCAATTCCAGCATAGAATTGGTAGGCCAAACTTGGAGTTGTAAAATTCAAAATGATTCATTATTTATGTCCTTATGCTTTTGTCCTGGTCTTTCTATAAAATATAAGGCCCATGTATTTTTTTTAGAAATCCCTTTTTGTCATTATTCAATCTTATCTCCTTGCATGAATTACTCATTAGAATTTAGCTTCTTCCAGAGCCGCAGTAACATATTTTGGTTACTGGAATGTTATTAAGAGTGATATTTTGTGATCAGCAATGATCACTATCTATTACTATCTGTTAATAGGTCCTGCTTGAGTCAAGGGAATTTTTTGTTGTTGTTGTTATTGGTATTGGTATTGGAGTGGGAAGTTGAATACCTGCAGGATTTGCATGTTTAGTCCTTGACCAAATAAATGATATAAAATTGGATTTTAGTGGGTTCAAAGGAGAATGTAATCTCAGTTTATTTCTTGGAGAGCAGGTGTCCAGGGAAAGGACATTGCTATAGGATTAAGAATGTTGTTTATATTACAGTGACATTTGCTATGTTTTTAATGCTGTCCCAAAATTATTTCTTCTCAAGTAAAAAATGCTGAGAAGAATTCAAAAGGCTTGAATACTGGAGTGCCTGAGGGAAAATCCAAAACACCACCACAATCTCTCTTTCTCTCTCTTTCTCTCTCTCACACAGACACAGACACACACACACACAGACACACACACAGCATGTGTGTGTGTGTGTGTGTGTGTGTGTGTGTGTGTGTGTGTGTTGCTGAGAAGAATTCAAAAGGCTTGAATACTGGAGTGCCTGAGGGAAAATCCAAAACACCACCACAATCTCTCTTTCTCTCTCTTTCTCTCTCTCACACAGACACAGACACACACACACACACACACACAGCATGTGTGTGTGTGTGTGTGTGTGTGTGTGTGTGTGTGTGTGTGTATGGACAGGTACATTCCAGGTTAGCTTATGCTATTAATGACTAGCATGGGGTTGGGCTATTTGCCACAATCAAAATTAAAAACTAAGAACTCTTGACGCCTCTCATCAATTTGATCTTTCCAATTTCCTCAAGCTAATGAGGGTGATGGTTTTATTTGACACTAAAATATTTAAGAAATGCCTTAATCTAACAATGTGACAAGATAAATTGGGTTTAAATAGAAAAAGAACATGGTCCTTTAACGGAAGCAAATGTATTTCTAAGACAAACACAGTTCATCTTGTTCCCCTGTGTATTTCTATATGAGTGCCCTGTAATAATTAATGTTTAAGAACATAAAATAAGGAAGAAAATTTGAGCTCTAAAGCCTTAAGGAATTTTATGTTTCTGTGAAGTATTTCCTTATGTTACTCATCACTTGATTTGAATGTGAAACTAATTTCAGTCCTCTAAATCAAGGTATTTGCTAGCCTCAGTAGGGTGGATTGAGCATATAAAAATTATTAAGCCATAAGCAGTGCAATTTGCAACTGTGAAGATCTGTGCAAGGCATCTATAATATACCCACATATTGCTATCATCTAATTATCTTTTCGTGGCTAAGACCCAATGTTTGTCCTTGGGAACAAACTTGTAGTATAACCTTTGTCTAAGTCTGTAGACCTAGACCTTGAGTGTTCAGACTTAGCTGAGGGTTCATAACTTGATTGTTATTCAGGGAAGAATGTGGGCACTTAGGAATCACTGATTTGGGGTTAACCAGTGTATTGTGGTAAGAATGACCTTGAAAATCTTTGGAAAGTTATAAACCCTTGACAAAAGGAAGGAAAAGAGGAAAAAATACCTTCTAAGACCTTGTTTATAGGATTTGTGTCCCTATTTTTTGCAAAATAATAATTTGAAAGGGAGCATCATGAAAGATAGATTTATAGTCTCTATGTTGACTTTGATTTTTTTAAGGAGGGAAGGCTTACCTGGCAGCCACAGTTGCAGAATCCCATGATAGAAGAACACTTACACAGCAACACACCTACATGTGGTTACCTGAGCCATAAACTAATGCAGTGGGACAGGTGGTGGGGAAGGCTGTTTTACTGAAGAAGGCAATATGACCTTTCAGGAGTAGAATTTATAGACATGAAGATGTCACTTAGAAGAAGAAAACTTTGGATCCTGGAGCTTAGCTTAGAGGTATTGCAGCACTGGCAGGTGGTACTGAGGTCCAGATGGGCAAAACTGTAGGGATGTCTGAGTCCATGATCCAGATAAAGAGACTGGGACTTCCCTGGTGGTCCAGTGGTTGAGAATCCACCTTCCAATGCAGGGGGCGTGGGTTGGATCCCTGGTTGGGGAACTAAGATCCCACGTGCTGCACAGGCCACAACTAGAGAGAAGCCCGTGCGCCACGATGAAGAGCCTGCGCACCGCAGCTAAGATCCGACGCAGCCAAATAAATAAATAAATATAAAATATTTTTAAAAAGAGAGACTATCATACCTTCAAAGAAAACAGTACTTCAGAGATTGTGTTTGAATATTTGTGTACTTTGAAACAGGCTTTGAGTTTGAGAATGTGCCAGGTAGATATTCCGAATACCCATTAGGGTAAGGTTAAAACCTTGGCACCTCAGTGAACTCTGTGGGGTCCATAGACACAGCTTCTCTCAGGTATATATCTCAGTATTGGGGGCCCTTCCTCCAAGTGTGTTCCTTCCTGGGTACTCTCTCTTAGCCCTAAATGTAGTAGCTGCTCCCTATGTTTGTTCCTTTAGAGGTCTCTTTTACTCTGCTTAGTTGTTAACCACCTTTCACTAGTTAATAATTTTTTACATTAAATTTTTTCTGTGTTGTTTCTGTCTCCTGATTGGACCCTGACTGATACATTTAGTAAAGTTAGTATTTTGTCATTTAAAAAAAGATTAAAGACTTGGTTAGAGAGAGTTCCAGATCCAGAATCTTCAGACTTGGATGTGTGTATCAAACTGTTTAAAGCAGGATTGGGCAGGTACAGATTGAAGGGCATATTCTTCTCCAAACTTAACATTACTGGATATTAACTTCTCTTTGAATTTCTTCTGTAAAAGCTGCTAAAGGGGAGCGTGGAGGTATTAGCTCATCTTGGTAGTGTGGAGGAGCGAGACACAAACTGGTTGATTCCAGCACCCTTACACATGCCCTTCCAGTTGAGACGGATTAAAAACTTACTGAAATATTAAATGTTTTAACAGTGACTTTATAGTGTTTTTTTTGGGATATCAGGTCAGAATTCTAGTCATAGTCTTCGGAGAGCCAGATGGCCAGGAGAAAGGAGCAGGGAATATCATCAAAGTTATTTGCCTTTATATCAGCTACTAATATGGTGCCTTAAGACTGAGAGTATGGGTCTTAAAATTGGAGATAATACTTCAAAAAGAAACTTAGAAGATGGCTACTTAGTCTTGAAGGGTGAATGTTTCTAAGATAGCCTACAAGAGTTTAAGAAAGTGAAAAAGCCCCTCTTTTTGTTTTGCTTGTAGGGAATATGGGTATTTCATGGTAGACCATGTCTGAGAATCTATTGCTAGTAACATGGGAGTTAAGGCATGTTTTGGGTTTGAGAGACCAGAGAAGGACCATGACTGAAATCAAACATCACGAACTAGAAGAGAAGAGAGGGGAAGAAAGAGGATGGAACACTTATCAGGATGCCCATGGATCCCTGGGTAGGGGAAGGCCTGAGTGCTTACATAGCAGATACCCTTCTGCTCTGTCCTGTAATGTAGTTGCCTGAAAGCTGGGGCCTAGAGCTTGGGGAATGACTGATATGATGACCTAAGTCCTAGTTTACTTAGCACAGTCTGTTTATGCCTGTTGCCCAACATAATTATATATAGCCCTTTCACTGTCCAAAGTGAGTTTGAATGGTAAGTTAATATGGGCATCCTTCCAAGTGATAACACAGAGAAAGTTAAAGATGTGGCTGGAGTCTGGGTAGAAGGGCAGCCCTCATGATTTACCAGAACTGAATCTTCATGCAGTTGCTTTTGTCTAATCCCATGGTAAAGTAAGACCATTGAGCCTTATCCAGACTGGGGGATATTCTGTGGTCAGTGTTGGGAAAGCAAGAGATACCCAAGGAGGGGCAAGAAAATTATCCATTTCACAGACTCATCAACTGGTCCCCTGGAAAACCTGGGGGAAGATATAATCATTTTTCTGTGTGTTGGAACTACTGCTGTGAAAATCCTACTCACATCATAGATAGGGTTCCCATCTAATTGACAAGTGAAAATACAGCAGGATATTTATGTTTTCCTTTTACTTATTCCTCAGACCTTCCAGTGCCTAAATTAGGGGGCCAGAAGCAAAAAGTGATTGTAAAACATGTGTCTTCCCAGCTTTGCTTTCTCAAAGCCTGGATTTACTGAGATCATGCCAAGGACGTTTGAGGATCATGCAAACAGAGGGGAGCAATTTAGCTGACACTAAGAAAAAATCTGGGGGGTAAAGAGGGTTCAGAGAAAAGGGGACTCCCAAACTGTTTGGTGGAAGTACCCTAAGGATATTTATCTGATAAAATTATAGAAAACTTCTGCATTGTGTGCATAGGGAGGCTGGGTTTCTATGAATTTCTAGATTTCTGAGGCACAGAAGTTGAGCTATGTAGGAACGATGTAGTCAGGGCATTTAAACAGAAGCCACTGAGGACTGAGGACCACAGGAGCCCCTTTCTACTTTGGTGTGCCCAGTTTCAATGAACAGGGATCCCTGGATGGAGGGCACAGCACGTGAAGTTGGCTTTTTAGGATAAATCATATTTAGATACCTAGGGAGGAGAGAACGCAATGCACAAAAACCCAAAGCAGGAAATCTCATGATGTGGAAGAAAAATGGTCAAATATTTAAATTATTTCACAAGTCCCTCATGATTGACTTATTCTTCAGACTTAACTGCTGATACTCTGCTCAACTACACCCATCCCTCAGCTTGGAATATTCCTTTTGTCCATTCTAATTTCACCTGACTAACATCTATTGAATCTTACAGTCCAGATTATACATACTTTTCACAGAGTTTAATGTCCAGAGGCTTGGTAAAGTACTCTGTTGTTATACACTGTCATTGCACACTTGTGCAATATATTTGTGTTGTGCTTACCACAGATGTATTTAAATTTTTGAGTAATTAATTTTCTTAATATCTGTCTCTTGCTAGATTGTAATTTCCACTGGCTCAGAAATTGTGTCATCAGTGAATCCTCAGTACCTAGTACAGGGTCTGGCTCAAAGTACGTGTTCAATAACTGTGTCTTGGATGAATGAATGAATTAGGCTGAAACATAAGGTTTGCTATAGGAGGTTCTGGGAGATTAGACTCGAGAGTAGGCTGGAATAAAATTTTGGAGTGTTCTGAATACAAGCGAGCGGAGTTTGGCCTTTTTCTAGGCCCTGAAGAACCTTTGAAAGTTTTCAGATTACAGAGTGTCCTACCCACATTCAAACAATTGGTCGGAAAGTTGCTCTTGGTAAACAGTTTCGAATTGTGCACAGAATACCCATGAGCTGTTGATAGCCATATGTTGATGAGGCAGGAAAACGGAGTGGAGGAAGAAAGGAAGGCATTGACTTTTATGGAATCATGTTTCTTTACCTCAAGCAACAGGTCCAGACCACCAGCAAAGTAAAAGGAAAAAAATGTCCATAGAGAGTCTGTGTGAAAGAACTATTTTCTCTGAAGTTAGCTCAGTCTAAAACTGACAAATTTTGGCAAAATAGAAGTGACTTAGCAGTTGATTTCCTATAGCAGTGGTTCGACTTTTAGTAGAGTGTATGGAATAGAAGGTCACTCTGATCTTTCCGAGCAGGTAGCAGTGCTGCATCCTCAATGCTACACAGCCTAGTCTCAGTTCTTTTGACCTTATCTGCTGGTGGCCGTCAGCATGCTTATATCTTTGTTAACAAGATCCTAACAGTACTCACCACCCATGAGCTACTAGGATCTAATTATTGCAAGTATCCCATCCAGTGACTTTTTTGACAGTACTTAGTTGGTTCTATAGCCCCAGATTAAAGCAGGATAAGGGCCTGATTTTTCTAGTTCCAATAAAAGTCCAACTCTGAGTGTCATATCCTTTCACTGTCATGGTGTAAATGACCTCACTTCTTAGGGCTCAAAGAAATTGACAGAGAAATGTGGAGAGCAAAGGAAGTTGAGTTAGGCCCATTTGTCCACAGCTACACATGCCTCAGCCACCCTCACATCTTCTTGGAAACTGTCTCCAGGCCTTTAAAAGTTGCATAGAATAAAAAACAAAACCAAGAAGGAGAGGTAATAATTTAAATATGAAAAATAATAATAGCTATTACTAAGTGCTTATGCTGCAGAAGATGCTTTAAATACCTTTTATAGATTTCTTATTTGATGCTTACAATAATCCTATGAGGTGGGTGCTGTCTTCATTTCATACATGAGGAAACTACAGCTCAGAGAAATGATTACTCCTTGCTTGGAGCCAGATCTGGGCCTCTTCAGTTCATAACTCTGTGGATGGGCAGGAAGAAGAAAGGGTGGAGTGTGTGGCCCTTGATCCTCAATCATCTTTAGGGAAGATTGAGGATACGATTAAGAGAATAACTTTCTTTTGAGGTCACCAAATATAAATTAAACACTGAAAAGGAAAACTCAGCAAGAGTTATGAATCGAATGTCAAGTGATACTGAGTATGAGATATGCTGTGGGCTATAGTGTTTGGATGGGTGGACAAGAGGGCACAAGGTGTCTGCTTCCCATGGGGGTAAGTTGGGATCAGAGACAAGAGGAGGAATGCATGAGAGAATAAATGTGTCCAGCTGAGATGGAAGGGACAGGCGTTGGGGGTGGGGGGTTGCAGTTGCTCAATAGGGGAGTTGGGTGTTAGGTCCTGGGACTTGGAATGTGAAGCTAAGGAATTTGGGATATATAAAGTAGATAACCAGAGTTACTAAGATAATTTAAGCAAGGAAGTAACTGGTGAAAAAAATGTGTTTGGAAAAATAATTGGCAGCATAGGTTAAAGTGCACAGAGGAACTTAAGGAAACAAACGAGGGAGCTATTACGACGATCCATGAACCAAAGGGAGAAGATTGGAAAAAGATGCTGGCAGAGGAAATGAAAAGGAAGGGATAGGTAGAAGAGATGTTACGAATCTTTATTTAGCTTGAGAATTCTACCAGTACTATATAATTACTACCTTAAATTAAGAATACTAGGGGGCTTCCCTGGTGGTGCAGTGGTTGAGAGTCCATCTGCCGATGCAGGGGACACAGGTTCGTGCCCTGGTCCGGGAAGATCCCTCATGCCGCAGAGCGGCTGGGCCCGTGAGCCATGGCCACTGAGCCTGTGCGTCCGGAGCCTGTGCTCCGCAACGGGAGAGGCCACAACAGTGAGAGGCCCGCGTAGCACAAAAAAAAAAAAAGAATACTAGGGAACTAAGTAATTTATGGCAACAATAGCACCTTTGAATTACTAGTAAACTTTTCAAATTGTTACTTTCTTTAACATAAATCATTATTTAATTTTTATAAGCTACAGTGTACTAAAAAGTTTCTAGGTACTCTACAAATCGTACAATTCCACATGATTGCTACTTGGATGGATTGCAAATTGGCCAAGGTTTTTGTTCTGTGTTTTGGGTTCTCTACTCTCAATCAATAAACCTTTGAGAGAGGGAAATTTATCTGGAGGACTCATGTCTTCCACAATATAGAGGCTTATTATGATGTTAAAAAGAATCAAGGTCTAAGTGATCATCTAAAAATAAAACAATTTCATTTTCTGCTTAAATGATGATTTGTTGAGAATTATGCTGCTGTTACTTGAAGCTGGCACAAGCAGCTGTATCACCATTTGCATCATTTCTTGTGCAAAACGCTAGGGATCAAATTCTGGTTTAAATCCCAGCCTAGAGAAACACGTTTAGTTTATTAAATGTAAACAGAGGCCGAGTTATAGGGAAGCTGAAAGGAAAACGATAAGCTCAACTGGAACATATTCTGACCCTAGGAAGGATGAAAGGCTGCCTATGTTTCAGCAAATCTGGTCAGGGATGGCTTGGGAAGGGGCAGTGGGTCACTTCAGAGTTCGCTTTTTCTGTTTATTTTTTAAGCAGTGCGAGTGCCCCTTCCTGTTTCATACACTTCCTTGAAGTCCCTTTGAACTTTCACATGGCTTATATTCACTTACAAGGGTTCATTTACTCAAAAAGAATTTTTGAGGCCCCTGTTTGTAGAACTCTCTTACATGTAAGCATTGGAAGGGTTATGTGAGGAGTAGAAGAAACAGTTCCTGTGTATGGAAAACTCCAAGAAAGCAGGTTTACAAAAAGAACTTTAAAAGAGAGAATCAGAAATAACATAGACCATGACATGATGGCAAATAAGGATAAGAGAAACCAAAGGGATACAGAGTGCTTGATGAGGAGTCTGGGAACCTAGATCCTAGTTTCAGCTGTGAACTGGGATGAGCTGCCTACACTAGCTGGGCCTTAAAATTATCATCTAAACACTAGAGAATCTTGAAACTACCATGGTTATGTAAAATTTGCAATTTGGGTTAATAGTCAGTGTAGAAATTATTTTATTAACAAAATTTTTTTTCTGAAGTCGGTGAAAATTCATGAGTTAGCATTATTTAAAGAAACTTTGAAGATTTTATACTGTTCATCTAAACAACCAAGTTTAGTTTTTTTTTTCCTGTTGCAACTGAAGTTTCAGTAAATGAATCATATTGTTATATGTATTATCTATATATGCTATAAACCCCACAGGACAGTATTATAACTTTGTTTTAAATAGTCCTGTATATTTTAAATAAGTTTAAAAAATACTCTATTATATTTACCCAAGTATTTATAATTTACAGTGTTCTTCATGCATTCCTAAAGATCCAGTCTTCCTTTTGGTATCATTTTCCTTCAGCTTGATGAATTTCCATTAGCATTTTCTTTAGTGTAGTTCTGGTGGCAATGAATTGCTGTTTCCATTCACCTAAAAGGTTATTTCACCTTCATTTTCACTTGATAATTTTTTTGGATATAGAATTTCAGGTTGACAGTTCTCTTTCTTCTATCAGTCATCTTGAATATTTGATATCTATAGAACTCTAATCCCAATCAGAATCCCAGCAAGTTATTTTGTGGATATCAACAACCTGATACTAAAGTTTATATGGTAAGGCAAAAGAACCAGAATACCCAACACATATTGAAGGGGAAGAGCAAAGTCAGAGAACTGACCATGCCTGTCTTCATGACATACTGTAAAGCTACAGTAATCAAGATAGGGTGGTACTGGTGAAAGAATAGACAAGTATATCAATGGAACAGAACAGAAAACACAGAAATAGACCCTGACATATAGAATCAACTGATCTCTGACAAAGAGGCAAAGACGGTTCAATAGAGAAAGGATAGTCTTCTCAACAAATGGTGCTAGAACAACTGGACATAAACATGCAAAAAAATGAATCTAGACACAGACCTTAGCTTTTCCACAGGAATTAAGTCAAAATGGATAGTAGACTTAAATGTAAAATGCAAGATTATAAAACTCCTAGAAGATAACATAGGAGAAACTCTAGGTGTCCTTAGGTCTGGCAGTGACCTATTTGATAATAGCAAAAGCATGATCCGTGAAAGAAAGAGTTGATAAGCTGGACATCATTAAAACAGGAAAATGTTTTGTCTGCAAAGACACTGTTAAGAGAATGAAAAGACAAACCAGAGACTGGAAGAAAATCTTTGCATCTTTGCAAAACACATATCTGATAAGGGACTGGTATCCAAAATACCCAAAGAGCTCTTAAAACTCAACAAGGAGAACACAAACAACCCACTTTAAAATGGGCAAAAGATCTGAGCAGACATCTTACAAAAGAAGATATACATTTGACAAATATGCATATGAAGAGATGCTCAACATCATATGTTATTCGTTTCTGGTGGGAATGCAAATGGTACAGCCACTTTGGAAGACAGTTTGGTAGATTCTTGTAATACTAAACATACTCATAAGATGATCCAGCAATTGTGCTCCTTAGCATTTACCCAAATGAGTCAAATACTTATTTTCACACAAAAACCTGGATGTTTATAGCAACTTTACTCATAATTATCAAAACCTGGAAACAACCAAGGTGTCCTTCAATAGGTGAATAGATAAACTGGTACATCAATCAAATGGAATATTAGTAAGCAATAAAAAAAATGAGCTATTAAGCCATGAAAACACATGGAAGAAACTTTAATGCATATTGCGAAGTAAAAGAAGCCAGTCTGAAAAGGCTACATACTGTATGATGTTCTGGAAAAGGCAAAAACTATAGAGACAGTAAAAAAGATCAGTGGTTGCAAGCAGTTTAGACTGAGAGAGGGAGGGATGGATAGGTAGAGCACAGGAGAATTTTAGGGTATTGAAACTATTCTGTATGATACAGTAATGGTAGATACATGTCATTATACATTTATCAAAACCCAGAGACTATAAAACACAAAGAATGAACCATAATGTAAGCTGTGGACTTAATAATGATGTCTCTATATTAGCTCATCAATTCCAACAAAAATGCTACATCAATGCAAGATGTTAATAATAGGGAAAACTCAAGGTGGGGGGGTATATAGTAACTCTGTACTTTCCACTCAGCTTTCTCTAAACCTAAAACTGCTCTTAAAAAAAAAAACCTAAAACTTCTCTGAAAAATAAAGTCTAATGATAATAATAATTAAAAACGCTTCTTAAAAAAAAAACCTAAAACTTCTCTGAAAAATAAAGTCTAATGATAATAATAATTAAAAAAAGAAATTGAAATATACCTAACAGGAATTACCAAGATAAAAAGAGAAAGAATATAAATCGCAATATGAGGGGACCTTCGAGATGGTGGAGGAGTAAGACGTGGAGTTCAACTTCCTCCCCCAAAATACATCAAAAATACATCTACATGTGGAACAACTCCTACAGAACACATACTGCATGCTGGCAGAAGACCTCAGACTTCCCAAAAGGCAAGAAAATCCCCACGTACCTGGGTAGGCCAAAAGAAAAAACAGAGACAAAAGAATAGGGATGGTACCTGCACCTCTGGGAGGGAGCTGTGAAGGAGGAAAAGTTTCCACACACTAGGAAACCCCTTCACTGGCAGAGATGGGGGGTGGGCCGGGGTGGGGGAAGCTTCAGAGACACAGAGGAGGGTGCAGCAACAGGGGTGCAGAGGGCAAAGCGGAGAGATTCCTGCACAGAGTGTCGATGCCGACCAGCACTCACCAGCCCGAAAGGCTTGTCTGCTCACCCACCAGGGTGGGTGGGGGCTGGCGGCTGAGGCTCGGCCTTCGGAGGTCAGAACCCAGGGAGAGGACTGGGGTTGGCTGCGTGAACACAGCCTGAAGGAGGCTAGTGTGCCACAGCTAGCTGGGAGGGAGTCTGGGAAAAAGTCTGGACCTGCCTAAGAGGCAAGAGACCATTGTTTTGGGGGGCATGAGGAGAGGGGATTCCTTCCCCGACTGCCCATAGAAGGCAGAGCACCACCTAAACTTCGTTTAACTCCAGAGATGAGTACGAACCATGGCTATCAGCTCGGACACCAGAAACAGGCATGAAACCCTACCACTGCTGCTGCAGCCACCAAGAATCCTGTGTGCAAGCAGAGGTCACTATCCACATGCGTCCCCCCACCCTCCTGCGAGCCTGTGCAGCCTGCCACTGCCAGGGTCCTGTGATCCAGGGACAACTTCCCTGGGAGAACACGGCATGCCTCAGGCTGTTGCAGAGTCATGTTGGTCACTGCTGCTGCAGGCTTGCCCCACATTCAAATTATAACTACCGTACCCCTCCCTCCCCCGGGCATGAGTGAGCCAGAACCCCCTAAACAGCCGCTGCTTTAACCCCATCCTGTCTGGGCAGGAACAGATGCCTGAGGGCAACCTACATGCAGAGGTGGGGCCAAAGGCAAAGCTGAACCCCAAGAGCTGTGTGAACAAAGAAGAGAAAAGGAATTTTCTCCATGCAGCCGCAGGATCCGCAGATTGAATCCCCACAGTCAACTTGAGGTACCCTGCATCTGTGAAATACCTGATTAAACAACAAATCAACCCAAAATTGAGGCGGTGGACCTTGGGGGCAACTGTAGACTTGGGATTTGCTGTCTGCGACAGATTGGTTTCTGATTTTTATATTTATATTAGTATAGTTTTTAGCGCTTGTTATCACTGGTGGATTTGTTTATTGGTTTGGTTGATCTCTCCTTTTTTTTATTATTTTAAATTTTAATTATTTTTTTTTATTATTATTTTTTCTTTCTCGTTTTCTCCCTTTTCTTTTGAGCCATGTGGCTGACAGGGTCTTGCTGTTCCAGCCTTGTGTCAGGCATGAGCCTCTGAGGTGGGAGAGCCGAGTTCAGGATACTGGACCACCAGAGACCTCTCAGCCCCACGTAGTATCAATCAGCGAGACTTCTCCTAGATATCTCCATCTCAGTGCTAAGACCCAGCTCCACCCAAAGCCAGCAAGCTCCAGTGCTGGACTCCCCAAGCCAAACAACTAGCAAGACAGGAACACAACACCACCCATTAGCACAGAGGCTGCCTAAAATCATAATAAGTTGACAGACACCCCAAACACACCACAGGATGAGATCCTGCACACCAGAAAGACATGATCCAGCTCCATCCACAAAAACACAGGCACCAGTGCCCTCCACCAAGAAGCTTAAAAACTCACCAAACCAACCTTACCCACTGAGGGCAGACACCAAAAGCAACGGGAACTACAAACCCGCAGCCTGCGAAAAGGACACCCCAAACACAGTAAGTTAAGCAAAATGAGAAGATGGAGAAATATGCAGCAGATGAAGGAGCAAGGTAAAAACCCACCACACCAAACAAATGAAGAGAAAATAGGCAGTCTACCTGAAAAAGAATTCATAGTATTGATAGTAAAGATGATCCAAAATCTTGGAAATAGAATGGAGAAAATACAAGAAATAAAAAGGACCTAGAAGAACTAAAGAGCAAACAAACAATGATGAACAACACAATAAATGAAATTTAAAATTCTCTAGAAGGAATCAATAGCAGAATAACTGAAGAAGAACGGATATGTGACCTGGAAGATAAGATAGTGGAAATAACTACCACAGAGGAGAATAAAGATAAAAGAATGAAAAGAATTGAGGACAGTCTCAGAGACATCTGGGACAATATTAGATGCACCAACATTTGCATTATAGGGGTCCCAGAAGAAGAGAAAAAGAAAGGGTCTGAGAAAATATTTGAAGAGATTATAGTTGAAAACTTCCCTAACATGGGAAAGGAAATAATCAAGTCCAGGATGTGCAGAGAGTCCCATAAAGGATAAATCCAAGGAGAAATACTTCAAGATTCATATTAATCAAGCTATCAAAAAATTAAATACAGGGCTTCTCTGGTGGCGCAGTGGTTGAGAATCCGCCTGCCGATGCAGGGGACACAGGTTCGTACCCCGGTCCGGGAAGATCCCACATGCCGCGGAGCGGCTAGGCCCATGAGCCATGGCCGCTGAGCCTGCATGTCTGGAGCCTGTACTCCGCAATGGGAGAGGCCACAACAGTGAGAGGCCCACGTACCACACACACACAAAAAAATTAAATACAAAGAAAAAATATTAAATGCAGCAAGGGAAAAGCAACAAATAACATAAAAGGGAATCCCCATAAGGATAACAGCTGACCTTTCAGCATGAAACTCTGCAAGCAGGAAGGGAGTGGCAGGACATATTTAAAGTGATGAAAGGGAAAAACCTACAACCAAGATTACTCTACCCAACAAGGATCTCATTCAGATTTGATGGAGAAATTAAAACTTTTACAGATAAGCAAAATCTAAGAGAATTCAACACTACCAAACCAGCTCTACAAGAAATGCTAAAGGACCTCTCTAGGCAGGAAACATAAGAGAAGGAGAAGACCTACAAAAACAAAAACAAAACAATTAAGAAAATGGTAAAAGGAACATACATACCGATAATTACCTTAAATGAAAATGGATTAAATGCTCCAACCAAAAGACATACACTGGCTGAATGGACAAAAAAACAAGACCCATATACATGCTGTGTACAGGAGACCCACTTCAGACCTAGGGACACATACAGACTGAAAGTGAGGGGATGGGAAAAGATATTCCATGCAAATGGGAATCAAGAGAAAGCTGGAGTAGCAATTCTCATATCAGACAAAATAGACTTTAAATAAAGACTATTACGAGAGACAAAGAAGGACACTACATAATGATCAAGGGATCAATTCAAGAAGAAGATATAACAATTGTAAATATTTATGAACGCAACATAGAAGCACCTCAATACGTAAGGCAAATGATAACAGCAATTAAAGGGGAAATCAACAGTTATACAATCATACTAGAGGACTCTAACACCTTACTTTTACCAATGGACAGATCATCCAAAATGAAAATAAATAAACAAAAGCTTTAAATGACACATTAAACAAGATGGACTTAATTGATATTTATAGGACATTCCATCCAAAAACAACAGAATACACTTTCTTCTCAAGTACTCATGAGACATTCTCCAGGATAGATCATATCTTGGGTCACAAATCAAGCCTGGTAAATTTAAGAAAATTGCACCACGGTGCTATGAGACTAGACATCAATTACAGGAAAAAAACTGTAAAAAATACACATACTTGTAGGCTAAACAATATGCTAGTAAATAACCAAGAGATCACGCAGGAAATCAAAAAATAACTAGAAAACATGACAATGACAACATGATGACCCAAAAGCTATGGGATGCAGCAAAAGCAGTTCTAAGCGGGAAATTTATAGCAGTACAATCCTACCTCAAGAAACAAGAAAAATCTCAAAGAAACAACCTAACCTTACACCTAAAGCAATTAAAGAAAGAAGAAAAACCCCCATGTTTGCAGAAGGAAAGAAATCAGAAAGATCAGATCAGAAATAAATGAAACAGAAATGAAGGAAATAGTAGCAAAGATCAATAAAAGTAAAAGCTGGTTCTTTGAGAAGATAAAATTGATAAACCATTAGCCAGACTCATGAAGAAAAAATGGGAGAAGACTCAAATCAACAGAATTAGAAATGAAAAAGGAGAAGTAACAACTCACACTGCAGAAATACAAAGAATCATGAGAGATTACTACAAGCAACTATATGCCAATAAAATGGACAACCTGGAAGAAATGGACACATTCTTAGAAAAGCACAACCTTCTGAGACGGAACCATGAAGAAATAGAAAATATAAGCAGACCAATCACAAGCACTGAAATTGTGACTATGATTAAAAATCTTCCAACAAACAAAAGCCCAGGACCTGATGTCTTCGCAGGCGAAGTCTATCAAACATTTAGAGAAGAGCTAACACCTATCCTTCTCAAACTCTTCCAAAATATAGCAGAGGGAGGAACACTCCCAAAACTCATTCTACAAGGCCACAATCACCCTGATACCAAAACCAGACAAAGATGTCACAAGAAAAGAAAACTAAAGACCAATATTACTGATGAAAATGGATGCAAAAATCCTCAACACAGTACTAGCAAAGAGAATCCAACAGCACATTAAAAAGATCATACACCATGATCAAGTGAGGTTTATCCCAGGAATGCAAGGACTCTTCAAAATATGTAAATCAATCAATGTGTGATACACCATATTAACAAACTGAAAGATAAAAACCGTATGATAATCTAAATTGATGCAGAAAAAGCTTTCAGCAAAATTCAACACCCATTTATGATAAAAATCCTCCAGAAATTAAACATAAAGGGAACTTACCTCCACATAATAAAGGTCATATATGACAAACCCACAGCCAACATTGTTCTCAGTGGTGAAAAACTAAAACCATTTCCTCTAAAATCAGGAACAAGACAAGTTTGCCACGCTCACCACTATTATTCAATATAGTTTTGGATGTTTTAGCCACAGGAATCAGAGAAGAAAAAGAAATAAAAGGAATCCAAATCAGAAAAGAAGTAAAGCTGTCACTGTTTGCAGATGACATGA
>NC_041224.1:121491789-121524003 GCF_002837175.3 Physeter macrocephalus | reverse complement strand
ACTGATGAAAGAAATTAAAGATGATACAAATAGATGGAGAGATATACCATGTTCTTGGATTGGAAGAATCAACATTGTGAAAATGACTATACTACCCAAAGCAATCTACAGATCCAATTCAATCCCTATCAAACTACCAATGGCATTTTTCACAGAACTACAACAAAAAATTTCACAATTTGTATGGAAACACAAAAGACCCTGAATAGTCAAAACCATCTTGAGAAAGCAAAGCGGAGCTGGAGGAATGAGACTCCCTGACTTCAGACTATACTACAAAGCTACAATAATGAAGACAGTGTGGTACTGGCACAAAAACAGAAATATAGATCAATGGAACAGGATAGAAAGCCCAGAGATAAACCCACATACATATGGTCACTTTATCTTTGATAAAGGAGGCAAGACTATACAATGAAGAAAAACAGCTTCTTTAACAAGCGGAGCTGGGAAAACTGGACAGCCACATGTAAAAGAATGAAATTAGAACACTCCCTAATACCATACACAAAAAGAAACTCAAAATGGATTAAAGGGGCTTCCCTGGTGGCGCAGTGGTTGCGCGTCCGCCTGCCGATGCAGGGGAACTGGGTTTGCGCCCCGGTCTGGGAGGAGAGGAAAACATAGGCAGAACACACTGTGACTTAAGTCACAGCAAGATCCTTTCTGACCCACCTCCTAGAGATATGGAAATAAAAACCAAAATAAACAAATGGGACCAACCTAGTGAAACTTAAAAGCTTTTGTACAGCAATGGAAACCATAAGCAAGACGAAAAGACAACCTTCAGAATGGGAGAAATATTTGCAAACGAAGCAACTGACAAAGGATTAATCTCCAAAATATGCAAGCAGCTCATGCAACTCAATATCAAAAAAACAAAAGGATACCATAAACAAGACCAAAAGACAACCCTCAGAATGGGAGAAAATATTTGCAAACGAAGCAACTGACAAAGGATTAATATCCAAAATTTATAAGCAACTCTTGCAGCTCAATAACAAAAAAACAAACAACCCAATCCAAAAATGGGCAGAAGACCTAAATAGACATTTCTCCAAAGAAGATATACAGATTGCCAACAAACACATGAAAGAATGTTCATCACTAATCATTAGAGAAATGCAAATCAAAACTACAATGAGGTATCACCTCACACCAGTCAGAATGGCCATCATCAAAAAATCTACAAACAATAAATGCTGGAGAGGGTGTGGAGAAAAGGGAACCCTGCAAAGAGACACATGAACCCCAATGTTCATTGCAGCACTTATTTACAATAGCCAGGTCATGGAAGCAACCTAAATTCCCATCTACAGACGAATGGATAAAGAAGATGTGGTACATATATACAATGGAATATTACTCAGCCATAAAAAGAAATGAAATTGAGTTATTTGTAGTGAGGTGGATGGACCTAGAGCCTGTCATACAGAGTGAAGTAAGTCAGAAAGAGAAAAACAAATACCATGTGATAACACATATATATGGAATCTAAAAAAAAAAAGGTTCTGATGGACCTAGGGGCAAGACAGGAATAAAGATGCAGACGTAGAGAATTGACTTGAGGACATGGGGAGGGGGAAGGGTAAACTGGGATGAAGTGACAGTGTAGCATTGACATATATACACTATCGAATGTAAATTAGATAGCTAGTGAGAAGCAGCTGCTTTGCATGGGGAGATAAACTCAGTGCTTTGTGACCATCTAGAGGGGTGGGGTAGGGAGTGTGGCAGGGAGACGCAAGAGGTAGGGGATATGGGGATATAGCTGACCCACTTTTTTATACAGCAGAAGCTAACACAACATTGTAAAGCAATTATACTCCAATAAAGATGTTAAAATAAATAATCACAATATTAGTAATAAAAGGGATTATCAGTACAGAGTGTATAGATACTAAGGGGATAATAACAGCATTATGAATAGCATTATGCCAACACATTTATCAACCAAGATGAAATGAAAAACATCGCAAACTACAAAAGGTCATTCTTGAGGAAACAGATATTAAGAAATAACCAGTATCTAATAAACTAAATTATTTTTAAAATTTCCCATGAAGTAAACTCTAAGCCAGATGTCTTTACTGGTAAATTCAAAATTCTACTGAACATGTAAGGAATAATTAAGAGTACAGCCTCAAAAAAATGTAGCAAAAATAGCAGAGGAGGGAACACTTACCAATTAATTGTATGAGGTCAGCATTAGTATAATACTTTATATGTTTTTTGAAATCCACAGGTTTCCTAATTAATTCATAGTGTTCTGGTAATTCTTTTCTTGAAGGTAACTGAATGAAGACTTCACTGAGCTGTCGCCCTGAGCTGTTTCCTTCTATTTCCACCTGAGAATTACTGGGCACCTTCTCCACGTTACACCTGTCTTTGTAGTTTGTCACAGTATCAATGATAGTGTTCATCTGCTTTGTCAGTTTAGGAGGATTCGGTGACAGTTTCTCAGCTGGAGGGCGACCTCTCCTCTTCTTGGCCTTTTCCACATCTTCTATAGGATCTTTATCCACATTTCTTCGTCTTTTTCTCTTCTTAAGCCATACTTCCTCTTCCATTTCTTCCAAATTGCCTTCTTCAGTGGCCCTAAGCCACTGCTTCTCTGGGAGGGCGTCGCTGTAGTCCAGGTCCTGGCGCTGGCGAGACCCCCTCCCGAAGATCTTCTCCTCCTCTTCTTCACACATCAGCCGTTCCATCGCATCATCTTTAATAATCCAGGAGGGCAGCTCATCTTCCTCCATCAAGCGGGGCTTGCGTTTTGGGTTCCGGGCATCCTCCCTCCGCTGGTCCATGTCCATGCGCATAAAAAGACCAAATTCCTCCTCTCGTCGAGCGATCATTTGGTTCAGAGTCTCATCGTCGGGTACTTCATCTTCTTCCTCATTTTCCTCTCCGTGCTTCAGTACGGCTTGCCGGAATGCCCTCCGCTCGTGGCTTGAAGACTTCTGATAAAACATGCCTGCCCGGATCACTTTGTGATCCACATTCAGCTTGTATTTTGCGGCTGCGAGGATCTTTTCCTCCACACTATTCACAGTGAAGAGTCTCAGCACGCGGACGTCGTTCTGCTGGCCGATGCAGTGAGCGCGGTCTTGTGCTTGCAGGTCCTGATGAGGATTCCAGTCGCTGTCAAAAATGACCATGGTATCAGCTGCCTGGAGATTTAAGCCCAAGCCTCCAGCTCTTGTGCTCAGCAAGAAAATGAAATACTGGGACAGAGGTTCGTTGAATTTCTTCAGCAAAGCAGCGTGATCTTAAGAATTGGTGGTGCCATCAAGGTGCAAGTAAAGGAAGTTCCGAAAAGCAAAGTAATCCTCCATGATGGTCATGAGAGATGTCAGCTAGCAGAAAAGCAGGACGCGGTGATTAGTCGCTCTCAATTTTGGTAGGATAAGATCAAGTAGCTCAAACTTTCATGAGGCCCGATACAGCTCAGCCCCATTGATGACCCCATTTGAATAGCCCAGGTGTTCAGGAAAGGATTCTTCAATGTGCTGAAACATATATGGATGATTGCAGATTTTTCTCAACTGCATGATAGTGTTCATAAGTGTCTTAGCACCTCCTTTTCCCTTCTTATCTTTCTCCAAACCATCTGTGAGGAGGATCCCTTTGGCTTGCATATGGTGATACAAAATCTTCTGCAGAGCTGACATGTCACACTTGATCACATATTCAACTTTTTCTGGAAACTGGGATTCAATTTCTTTCTTCAGTCTCCTCAGTAAAAATGGTCTCAACACTTTATGCAGATGCCTGATGATCAATATAGTTTCTTCTTCATTTAAGTCCACCCTCTCTCCAGTCATGGCAAATGGAGCATTAAACCACTGCTCAAACGTGCTGCAGCTCTTAAAAATTGTAGGAAGGAGGAAGTTGAGGAGGGCCCAGAGTTCCGGGAACTTATTCTGCAGGGGGGTCCCGGTCAAGAGGATCCTTCTGGGGGCCACGTAGTGAGTGTTCAGGACCTGAGTCAGCTTGCAGTGGTGATTCTTCATTCGGTGGCCTTCGTCCACTATCATATATTTCCACCGAATCTATAACACAAGAGGAAGGACCAACATGCAGTGAACAAGGGAAAACACAACTACTTCTAAGAGATAAGTGGTGATGTGGAAAACCAAAGAAGTCATGCTTGGTAAAAGCTATGACATGAGATTCCTTAGCATAAAAGAATCTTAACAGTCTATTTCCCATACCTGACAGATCATCGTGCACTATGCAGTAATGGAATGGAATAAGAGAATGTGATTCCAAATTACCCTTTCACAAAGACGGAAACTTGGGCCCAGAATGAAATGGTTGGGCCAGGATTAGCTCCTGTGCCTCCCCATCCAATACTCCTTCTGTTAATGTTATGTCATGACAGCTATGCCAGATTTAATGGCTCTGTTACCTCTCTGCTCATAGTAAGTACAGAATATAGCTCCTCACTTGAAGCAGAGGTTAATGACTGATTTCTCCAAGACAACCAAGATGAAATGAAAAACATCGCAAACTACAAAAGGTCATTCTTGAGGAAACAGATATTAAGAAATAACCAGTATCTAATAAACTAAATTATTTTTAAAATTTCCCATGAAGTAAACTCTAAGCCAGATGTCTTTACTGGTAAATTCAAAATTCTACTGAACATGTAAGGAATAATTAAGAGTACAGCCTCAAAAAAATGTAGCAAAAATAGCAGAGGAGGGAACACTTACCAATTAATTGTATGAGGTCAGCATTAGTATAATACTTTATATGTTTTTTGAAATCCACAGGTTTCCTAATTAATTCATAGTGTTCTGGTAATTCTTTTCTTGAAGGTAACTGAATGAAGACTTCACTGAGCTGTCGCCCTGAGCTGTTTCCTTCTATTTCCACCTGAGAATTACTGGGCACCTTCTCCACGTTACACCTGTCTTTGTAGTTTGTCACAGTATCAATGATAGTGTTCATCTGCTTTGTCAGTTTAGGAGGATTCGGTGACAGTTTCTCAGCTGGAGGGCGACCTCTCCTCTTCTTGGCCTTTTCCACATCTTCTATAGGATCTTTATCCACATTTCTTCGTCTTTTTCTCTTCTTAAGCCATACTTCCTCTTCCATTTCTTCCAAATTGCCGTCTTCAGTGGCCCTAAGCCACTGCTTCTCTGGGAGGGCGTCGCTGTAGTCCAGGTCCTGGCGCTGGCGAGACCCCCTCCCGAAGATCTTCTCCTCCTCTTCTTCACACATCAGCCGTTCCATCGCATCATCTTTAATAATCCAGGAGGGCAGCTCATCTTCCTCCATCAAGCGGGGCTTGCGTTTTGGGTTCCGGGCATCCTCCCTCCGCTGGTCCATGTCCATGCGCATAAAAAGACCAAATTCCTCCTCTCGTCGAGCGATCATTTGGTTCAGAGTCTCATCGTCGGGTACTTCATCTTCTTCCTCATTTTCCTCTCCGTGCTTCAGTACGGCTTGCCGGAATGCCCTCCGCTCGTGGCTTGAAGACTTCTGATAAAACATGCCTGCCCAGATCACTTTGTGATCCACATTCAGCTTGTATTTTGCGGCTGCGAGGATCTTTGCCTCCACACTATTCACAGTGAAGAGTCTCAGCACGCGGACGTCGTTCTGCTGGCCGATGCAGTGAGCGCGGTCTTGTGCTTGCAGGTCCTGATGAGGATTCCAGTCGCTGTCAAAAATGACCATGGTATCAGCTGCCTGGAGATTTAAGCCCAAGCCTCCAGCTCTTGTGCTCAGCAAGAAAATGAAATACTGGGACAGAGGTTCGTTGAATTTCTTCAGCAAAGCAGCGTGATCTTAAGAATTGGTGGTGCCATCAAGGTGCAAGTAAAGGAAGTTCCGAAAAGCAAAGTAATCCTCCATGATGGTCATGAGAGATGTCAGCTAGCAGAAAAGCAGGACGCGGTGATTAGTCGCTCTCAATTTTGGTAGGATAAGATCAAGTAGCTCAAACTTTCATGAGGCCCGATACAGCTCAGCCCCATTGATGACCCCATTTGAATAGCCCAGGTGTTCAGGAAAGGATTCTTCAATGTGCTGAAACATATATGGATGATTGCAGATTTTTCTCAACTGCATGATAGTGTTCATAAGTGTCTTAGCACCTCCTTTTCCCTTCTTATCTTTCTCCAAACCATCTGTGAGGAGGATCCCTTTGGCTTGCATATGGTGATACAAAATCTTCTGCAGAGCTGACATGTCACACTTGATCACATATTCAACTTTTTCTGGAAACTGGGATTCAATTTCTTTCTTCAGTCTCCTCAGTAAAAATGGTCTCAACACTTTATGCAGATGCCTGATGATCAATATAGTTTCTTCTTCATTTAAGTCCACCCTCTCTCCAGTCATGGCAAATGGAGCATTAAACCACTGCTCAAACGTGCTGCAGCTCTTAAAAATTGTAGGAAGGAGGAAGTTGAGGAGGGCCCAGAGTTCCGGGAACTTATTCTGCAGGGGGGTCCCGGTCAAGAGGATCCTTCTGGGGGCCACGTAGTGAGTGTTCAGGACCTGAGTCAGCTTGCAGTGGTGATTCTTCATTCGGTGGCCTTCGTCCACTATAATGTATTTCCACTGAGTCTTTTCAAGAATGTGCTTGTCTTTAAAATGTACTCATAAGTAGTCAGGAGGACATTGAATTTGCCATTCCATAACTTGGGGACGAGGGAGTGATGCATGGCAAGGGTGCCCTTGTAAGAAATTTTTACCACAGAAGGAACCCATTTGTCAAATTCATACGTCCAGTTAGAATCGAAAGGGGGACAATGATGAGATAGGGGCCATTGAGTCTTTTGTGCTCCATCAGATAAGTGATGAGTGCAATGGTCTGTATGGTCTTTCTCAGCCCCATTTCATCAGTGAAGATTCTGTTCAAATTGTTATTATACAGAGAAACCATCCATTCCAGGCCCTGGAGCTGATAATGCTTCAGGGTCCCATTGATGAGGAGGGCAGACTGTTTCTCCACCCTCTCAGAGATGGCGTGGGCCACCGTGTAGTAGG
This sequence comes from Physeter macrocephalus, assembly GCF_002837175.3. NCBI lineage: Eukaryota > Metazoa > Chordata > Mammalia > Artiodactyla > Physeteridae > Physeter > Physeter macrocephalus. The sequence goes on along the minus strand of NC_041224.1, from coordinate 121,517,001 downwards.
ACTGGGAGCCCCTGGCACTGTATCGCATGCTGTACTCATCGTCCACGTAGCAGACATTAGTATTAAAGAAAAAAAGAACTAGACAAGTAGTCCTCATGAACATATACACAGATGAATTCCTAAAAATTGAATCCAGCTATATATTAAAAGGGTAATACAGCATGATCAAGTGAGATTTATTCAAGGAATGCAAGGTTGATTTAACATTCAAAAATAAATGTTAATATAAAAAGGGGGAAATTCGTATGATACTTCAATAAATGAAGAGAGAACACTATACAAAATTTAACCCTTACTCATGATTTTAAAATAACTTTAAAACTGGAAAAGCAGGGAACTACTTCAGTCTTGAAAAAAGGCATCTATGGAAAAACTTGTGGCTAATATTATATTTGGTCATTAAATATTAAATGCTTTTCCCTTAACATCAGGAACAATATGAATATGTCTACTCTTACTACTTGTTTCAACATTGTATTGGAGGTTCTAGCCATTACAATAAGGCAAGATTTTTTTTTTAATTGGAGTATAGCTGATAATGTTGTGTTAGTTTCTGTTGCATAGCAGTGAGTCAGTTATACATATACATATGTCCACTCTTTTTTAGATTCTATTCCCATACAAGACAATTTCAAAAAAGGCATAAACTTAGGAATGGAAGAAGTAAAACTGTTGTGGTTTTTGGACAACATGACTGTTTATGTAGGAAAGTCTTAGAAATCGATAAAACAGTTATTAAAAGTAATAAATGAAGTTATCAAGTTTGTAGGATAAAAGTCAACTGCATTTTTATATACTGACAGCAAACAATTGGAAATAATTAGAAAATGAGATTATTGAAGTTGAATTAATTATTCATTATTAAAGAAATGTAATAACATTCATTTATGACCTTTACACTAAAACTCACAAAATATTGCTTAGAGAAATTATAGATACTCTAACTAAATGGAACAATGTACCATGCTCATGGACTGGAAAACTTCATATTGTTAAAATATCAATTCTTCCAACATTGATCTTTAAATTCTATGCAATTCCAACAAAATATAGCAAAGTTTTTGGAAATTGATAAGCTGATTCTAAAATTTATGTGAAAATTTAAATGACCTAGAATAGTCAAAATAATTTTTTTAAGGGCGAATTTGGAGATCTTATATTTTCTGATTTAAAGACATACTGTAAACTACAGCAATTAAGACATTGGAGTATTGTCAAGAGGATAGGTACATAGATCAATGAAACAGTAGAAAGCACAGGAATAGTCCACAAATACATGGTCAATTGATTTTCAACAAAAATGTCAAGACAATTCAATGGGGGAAAAAGTCTTCAAACAAATGATGCTGAATCAGTTAGAAAGATATATTTTTAAATAGGAAGATTATTAGCCATTACTTCATGTTATACACAATAATTAAAGGTGTAATAAATCTAAATATAAATCTAGTACTATAAAACTATTTAAAAAGTAGGAGAAAATATTCATGAAAAATGAAAAAATGATAAATTGGACCTTATAAAAATTCAAAACTTTTACTCTTCAAAAGATATCCATTAAGAAAATGAGAAGACAAGACATAGGATGGGAGAAAATATTCCAATATGTATATTTGACAAAGGACTTGTATCCCGAAAAAGAACAATTACAACTCAGTTACAGGAAGATAAGCAACCCAATAGAAAATTTGACAAACTACTTGAATATTGACTTCGCAAAATAAGATACACAAATTGCCAGTTTGTATATCTCTCGTATCCTGGTGATGGAAATGTAAAATTGCAAATCACTTTGGAGAAACTGTTGGTCTTTCCACAAGTTAAATGTGCATATAGTGTTTAACCCAGCCATTCAGATCTTAGGTATTTATATCAAAGAGAAATGAAAATATATATCCACTCAAAGACAGCTGCTTGATATCCCTGTATCTCAAGTCACAACTGTGCCTTTCTATCACAGGGCTGTGAAGACATGTTTGTTGTTCTCTTAGTCATTGTTCCTGACTCCTTTCTGAAAATGGTCTCATTTTATAGCCGTCATTGGGTTTGTTTAAAGGTCTTTAATAAATATGAGTGCAGGACCTATGGCTTGAGCACAGAGATGATGAACAGGGCAGTTTAGGCATGGGGGCTGGATTTAGGTATAGATCTATTCAGTATAGGTATTAGATGGTAGTGGAGTACAGTGCTAGAGCATTGGAGTCAGTCAGACCTGAATTTGAATATTCCTTAATGTTTTTATCTGTCAAATGGGCTTTTGTGTGGATCAAATGAGAGTAAAAGTGTTTTGCATAATGCCTGGCCTCCAAGTTCTCAAGAAATCATGACTCTTATTATAATGACACAGCATACTAAACCCATTCATCTCTTCTTGCTTAGGATAGGTTTTAAAATTAAATTTCTAGTATTACTTCTGATACTGATGAGACAAAAGTCCTTTGGGGCCCTGATTATCAAAATGAGATATAAATAGTCACATACTGACCATAATAGGGTCTGGGCAGGAACATGAGTGAGGCTGAGAGAAAACATCAAAGGTCACAGGGGTTTCTCTCAAGAGAGAAGGTGGCTAGAAAAAAGTGATGGTTCTGCATACTATGGACCATGGTTCTTGCCATTTTGAGATGTAATAGAAATTTAGTATGGTGGGAGGAGAATGTGATGCTGTGGGCTTTAAAATTTACTATTTAAATTTTGGATATGCAGAAGTCCACTGTGGGACTAAACTATTGAAAAAATCAAATTCACACATTTTTGCATTGTGACCTTCAATTTTAAGAACTCAAGGTGAGACAAGGAGTTCTTCAGTATTGGGTAGGTGGTAGCTTGGTAAAGGAGAGAAAGTTAGTTTGTGGTGATGGTGATAAAGGCAACATGAGAGAAAGAGAAGGACCACTAGGGATCTTTCTTGAGACCATGATAATGACTTGTGGGAGTTATCTGGTGGTAGGGTTGTGTGTTCCCTGACACACAAAGTTCTGCATCCCTGTAGCTGCCTTTTGAGTGTTATGTCATGACAGATATCAAAATTTGCTTTAATGATTGCAGTAAGATTACTTCCCCCTATTCAATGGCATGAAGCAATAGATGAATATTCAAATCTAAATTGTAAATCTAAATTGTATACATATGTGTGTATATGTAACATATATATATAAATGTTTCATAAGTCTGATACTCAATTATTCATTTTTATGTATGCAAGACATTTCCAGTTGTCCTTTTACTTTCCTTTGTAGTTACAAAATCAAAGTAAAGTCAACATATGCATATTTCTAGGTAGACTGATGTTTTTTAAGCTGCATTAGCTTGAAATTCTTGGTGAAGATGTGCATATGCTTACTGTATACCAATAATGTCATGAAAGAGTTTGAAGGAACAATGCTTTGTATATAATTAGTAGCATGATGAACATAATTTGAATAACGAAAATATTTGCTCTTAACTGAAGGAAAATGAATCAAACTCATCAGCTAAAGGCATTCACTGACTGAGACGACATGGGGAAATCAGATGATAAATCTTAAACAGAGGATGCTTTAACAGGGGGATTTATGTTCCACAACTAGGTGTTTAAGAAATAAAAGACAGTTGATATTATGAACTTTCACAAGCATATCCATGAATATCTGTTAACAATAGAAACAACCATAGCTAAGTATGAAGATGTTAACTTTGTTCCTTTCAAATGAAATCATTATTACCAATATTGAAGAAGATATTAAAATAAGTCATCTCTAATCCCAGTACTCAATCACAACTTTTCATCTTTTTGCAAGTTTCTTTCTAAGCCTTGTCTTTAACCATTTGTATTTATAGTTGTGATACATTTTCTAATTCAGCTTTTTTTTTTAACATCTATATTGGAGTATAATTGCTTTAGGTTGTGGTGTTAGTTTCTGCTATATAACAAAGTGAATCAGCTATACGTATACATATATCCCCATATCCCCTCCCTCTTGCGTCTCCCTCCCACCCCCGCATCCACCCCTCTAGGTGGTCACAAAGCATGGAGATCTCCCTGTGCGATGCAGCTACTTCCCACTAGCTAGCTATTTTATATTTGGTAGTGTACATATATAAAGCTACACTCTCACTCTGTCCCAGTTTACACTTCCCCCTCCCCATGTCCTCAAGTCCATTCTCTATGTCTGCGTCTTTATTCCTGTCCTGCACCTAGGTTCATTAGAACCTCTTTTTTTTTTTAGATTCCATATATATGGACTTCATCCCATCCTCCCCTTTCCCACCCTTGGTATCCATATGTTTGTCCTCTGCATCTGTGTCTCTATTTCTGCCCTGCAAACTGGTTCAGCTGTACCATTTTTCTAGATTCCACATATGTGCGTTAATATACGATATTTGTTTTTCTCTTTCTGACTGACTTTACTCTGTATGACAGTCTCTAGGTCCATCCACATCTCTACAAATGACACAGTTTCATTCCTTTTTATGGTTCCTTTAATATTCCATGCTATATATGTACCACATCTTCTTTATCCATTACTCTGTCAATGGACATTTAGATTGCTTCCGTGACCTGGCTATTGTAAATAGTGCTGCAGTGAATATTGAGGTGCATGTCTCTTCTTGAATTATGGTTTTCTCTGGGTATATGCCCAGTAGTGGGATTGCTTCATTAGAACCTCTTTTTTTTTTTTTAGATTCCATATATATGGACTTCATCCCATCCTCCCCTTTCCCACCCTTGGTATCCATATGTTTGTCCTCTGCATCTGTGTCTCTATTTCTGCCCTGCAAACTGGTTCAGCTGTACCATTTTTCTAGATTCCACATATGTGCGTTAATATACGATATTTGTTTTTCTCTTTCTGACTGACTTTACTCTGTATGACAGTCTCTAGGTCCATCCACATCTCTACAAATGACACAGTTTCATTCCTTTTTATGGTTCCTTTAATATTCCATGCTATATATGTACCACATCTTCTTTATCCATTACTCTGTCAATGGACATTTAGATTGCTTCCGTGACCTGGCTATTGTAAATAGTGCTGCAGTGAATATTGAGGTGCATGTCTCTTCTTGAATTATGGTTTTCTCTGGGTATATGCCCAGTAGTGGGATTGCTGGGTAATGTGGTAATTCTATTTTTAGTTTTTTAAGGAACCTCCTTACTGTTTTCCATAGTGGCTCTATCAATTTACATTCCCATTAACACTGAAGGAGGGTTCCTTTTCTCCACACCTTCTCCAGCATTTAATGTTTGTAGATTTTTTGATGATGCCCATTCTCACTGGTGTTAGGTGATACCTCATTGTAGTTTTGATTTGCATTTCTCTAATGATTAGTGATGTTGAGTATCCTTTCACGTGTTTATTGGCAACCTGTCTATCTTCTTTGGAGAAATGTCTATTTAGGTCTTCTGCCCATTTTTGCATTGGGTTATTTGTGTTTTTGATACTGAGCTGCATGAGCTGCTTGTATATTTTGGAGATTAATCCTTTGTCAGTTGCTTTGTTTGCAAATATTGTCTCCCATTCTGAGGGTTGTCTTTTCATCTTGTTTATGGTTCCCTTGGCTGTGCAGAAGCTTTTAAGTTTCATTAGGTCGGTCCCATTTGTTTATTTTTGTTTTTATTTCCATTTCTCTAGGAGGTAGGTCAGAAAGAATCTTGCTGTAGCTTATGTCATAGAGTGTTCTGCCTATGTTTTCCTCTAAGAGTTTGATAGTGTCTGGCCGTACTTGTAGGTCTTTAACCCATTTTGAGTTTATTTTTGTGTATGGTGTTAGGGAGTGTTCTACTTTCATTCTTTTATATGTAGCTGTCCAGCTTTCCCAGCTCCACCTATTGAAGAGGCTGTCTTTTCTCCATTGAATATTCTTGCCACCTTTATCAAAGATAAGGTGACCACATGTGCATGCGTTTATCTCTGGGCTTTCTATCCTGTTCCATTGATCTATATTTCTGTTTTTGTGCCAGTACCATACTGTCTTGATTATTGTAACTTCGTAGTATAGTGTGAAGTCAGGGAGCCTGATTACTCCAGCTCCATTTTTCTTTCTCAGGATTGCTTTGGCTTTTCGGGGTCTTTTGTGTTTCCATACAAATTGTGAATTTTTTTGTTCTAGTTCTGTGAAAAATGCCATTGGTAATTTGATAGGGATTGCATTGAATCTGTAGATTGCTTTGGGTAGTACAGTCATCTTCACAATGTTGTTTCTTCTTATCGAAGAACATGGTATATCTCTCCATCTGTTTGTATCATCTTTAATTTCTTTTGTCAGTGTCTTATAGTTTTCTGCATGCAAGTCTTTTCTCTCCTTAGGTAGGTTTATTTCTAGGTATTTTATTCTTGTTGCAGTAGTAAATGGGAGCATTTCCTTAATTTCTCTTTCATATTTTTCATTATTAGTGTATAAGAATGCAAGAGATTTCTGTGCATTCCTTTTGTATCCTGCTACTATACCAAATTCATTGATTAACTCTATTAGTTTTAAGGTAGCATCTTTAGGATTCTCTAGGTATAGTATTATCATGTCATCTGCAAACAGTGAAAGCTTTACTTATGCTTTTCCAATTTGGATTCGTTTTATTTTTTCTTCTTCTCTGATTGCTGTGGCTAAAACGTCCCAAACTATGTTGAGTAATAGTGGTGAGAGTGGTCAACCTTGGTTTGTTCCTTATTTTAGAGGAAATGGTTTCAGTTTTTCACCATTGAGAATGATGTTGGCTGTGAGTTTGTCATATAGCCTTTATTATGTTGAGGTAAGTTCCCTCTATGGCTATTTTCTGGAGAGTTTTTATCATAATTGGGGGTTGAATTTTGCCAAAAGCTTTTCCTGCATCTATTGAGATGATCATATGGTTTTTCTCCTTCAATTTGTTAAAATGGTGTATCACATTGATTGATTTGTTTCTATTGAAGAATCCTTGCATCCCTGGGATAAACCTCACTGGATTATGGTACATGATCCGGTGAATGTGCTGTTGGAGTCTCTTTGCTAGTATTTTGTTGAGGATTTTTGCATCTATGTTCATCAGTGATATTGGCCTGTAGTTTTCTTTCTTTGTGACATCTTTGTCTGGTTTGGGTATCAGGGTGATGGTGGCCTCGTAGAATGAGTTTTGGGAGTGTTCCTCCCTCTGCTATATTTTGGAAGAGTTTGAGAAGGATAGGTGTTATCTCTTCTCTAAATGTTTGATAGAGTTCGCCTGTGAAGCCATCAGGTCCTGGGCTTTTGTTTGTTGGAAGATTTTTAATCACAGTTTGAATTTCAGTGCTTATGATTGGTCTGTTTGTATTTTCTATTTCTTGCTGCTTCAGTCTCAGAAGGTTGTGCTTTTCTAGGAATGTGTCCATTTCTTCCAGATTGTCCATTTTATTGGCATATAGTTGCTTGTAGTAATCTCTCATGATCCTTTGTATTTCTGCAGTGTCAATTGTTACTTCTTTTTCATTTCTAATTCTATTGATTTGAGTCTTCTCTCTTTTTTTCATGATGAGTCTGGCTAATGGTTTATCAATTTTGTTTATCTTCTCAAAGAACCAGCTTTTAGTTTTATTGATATTAGCTATCATTTCCTTCATTTCTTTTTCATTTGTTTCTGATATGATCTTTCTGATTTCTTTCCTTCTGCAAACTTTGGGGTTTTTTTGTTCTTCCTTCTTTTTTTTTTTTTTTGTGGTATGCGGGCCTTCCTCTGTTGTGGCCTCTCCCGTTGCGGAGCACAGGCTCCGGACGCGCAGGCTCAGCGGCCGTGGCTCACGGGCCCAGCTGCTCCGCGGCACGTGGGATCCTCCCACACCGGGGCGCGAACCCGGTTCCCCTGCATCGGCAGGCGGACGCGCAACCACTGCGCCACCAGGGAAGCCCCTCTTCCTTCTTTAATAGCTTTGGTGTAAGGTTAGGTTGTTTCTTTGAGGTGTTTCTTTTTTTTTTTTTAAATTACTTTTATTTTTTTTAATTTTTTTATTTTTTCAGTGATTTTTTTTTAACATCTTTATTGGAATATAACTTTTACAATGGTGTGTTAGTTTCTGCTTTACAACAAAGTGAATCAGTTATACATATACATATGTTCCCTTATCTCTTCCCTCTTGTGTCACCCTCTCTCCCACCCTCCCTATCCCACCCCTCTAGGTGGGTGGTGTTTCTTGAGGTAGGATTGTATTGCTATAAATTCCCCTCTTCGAACTGCTTTTGCTGCATCCCATAGGTGTTGGGTCATTGTGTTTTCTTTGTCATGTGTTTCTAGGTATTTTTTGATTTCCTCTTTGATTTCTTCAGTGCTCTCTTGGTTATTTAGTAGTGTTTTGTTTACCTTCCATATGTTTGTATTTTTTAGAGTTTTTTTCCTGTAATTGTTATCTAGTCTCATAGCGTTGTGGTTGGAACATGTACATGATACGAGTTCAATTTTCTTAAATTTACCAAGGTGACTCAAGGTGATTTGTGAATCAAGATATGATCTATCCTGTAGAATGTTCCATGAGCACTTGAGAAAAAAGTGTATTCTGCCTCTAGGTGGGTGGTGTTTCTTGAGGTAGGATTGTATTGCTATAAATTCCCCTCTTCGAACTGCTTTTGCTGCATCCCATAGGTGTTGGGTCATTGTGTTTTCTTTGTCATGTGTTTCTAGGTATTTTTTGATTTCCTCTTTGATTTCTTCAGTGCTCTCTTGGTTATTTAGTAGTGTTTTGTTTACCCTCCATATGTTTGTATTTTTTAGAGTTTTTTTCCTGTAATTGTTATCTAGTCTCATAGCGTTGTGGTTGGAACATGTACATGATACGAGTTCAATTTTCTTAAATTTACCAAGGTGACTCAAGGTGATTTGTGAATCAAGATATGATCTATCCTGTAGAATGTTCCATGAGCACTTGAGAAAAAAGTGTATCCTGTTGTCTTTGGATGGAATGTCCTATAAACATCAATTATGTCTATCTTGTTTAATGTATCATTTAAAGCTTGTGTTTCCTTATTTATTTTCATTCTGGTTGATCTGTCCATTGGTAAAAGTGGGGCGTTAATGTCCCCTACTCTTATTGTGTTACTTTCGATTTCCTGTTTTATGGCTGTTAGCATTTGCCTTATGTATGGAGGTGCTCCTATGTTGGGTGCATAAATATTTACAATTGTTATGTCTTCTTCTTGGATTGATCCCTTGATCATTATGTAGTGTCCTTCTTTGTCTCTTGTAATAGTCTTTACTTTAAAATCTATTTTGTCTGATATGAGAATTGCTACTCCAGCTTTCTTTATTTTCCATTTGCGTGGAATATCTTTTTCCATACCCTCACTTTCAGTCTCTATGTGTCCCTAGGTCTGAAATATGTTCTCTTGTAGACAGCATATTTATGGGTCTTGATTTTGTATTCAGTCTGCCAGTCTGTGTCTTTTGGTTGGAGCATTTAATCCATTTACATTTAAGGTAATTATCTATATGTATGTTCCTGTTACCATTTTCTTAATTGTTTGGTTTTGTTTTTGTAGATCTTAATTTTATTTATTTATTTATTTATTTTTGGCTGTGTTGGGTCTTTGTTTCTGTGCGAGGGCTTTCTCTAGTTGCGGCAAGTGGGGGCCACTCACTATTGTGGCCTCTCTTGTTCGGAGCACAGGCTCCAGACGCGCAGGCTCAGTAATTGTGGCTCATGGGCTTCTCTTTGGATTTATCCTGTATGGGACTCTCTGCACTTCCTAGACTTGATTGACTATTTCCTTTTCCATATTAGGGAATTTTCCACGAATGGAAATGCAGTAGTTATTTCCACTATTTTATTTTCCAGGTCAGTTATCCATTCTTCTCCCCCTCCACGGCATGTGGGATCTTCCCAAACCAGGGCTTGAACCCCTGTCCCCTGCATTGGCAGGCAGATTCTCAACCACTTAATTGTTTGGTTTTGTTTTTGTAGATCTTAATTTTATTTATTTATTTATTTATTTTTGGCTGTGTTGGGTCTTTGTTTCTGTGCGAGGGCTTTCTCTAGTTGCGGCAAGTGGGGGCCACTCACTATTGTGGCCTCTCTTGTTCGGAGCACAGGCTCCAGACGCGCAGGCTCAGTAATTGTGGCTCATGGGCCTAGTTCCTCCACGGCATGTGGGATCTTCCCAAACCAGGGCTTGAACCCCTGTCCCCTGCATTGGCAGGCAGATTCTCAACCACTGCGCCTCCAGGGAAGCCCCAGTTTTTGTTGGTCTTTTTCTTCTCTTGTGTTTCCTGCCTAGAGAAGTTCCTTTAGCATTTGTTGTAAAGCTGGTTTGGTGGTGCTGAATTCTCTTAGCTTTTGCTTGTCTGTAAAGGTTTTAATTTCTTTGTCGAATCTGAATGAGATTCATGCTGGGTAGAGTAATCGTGGTTGTAGGTTTTTCCCTTTCATCACTATAAATATGTCCTACCACTCTCTTCTGGCTTGCAGAGTTTCTGCTGAAAGATCAACTGTTAACCTTATGGGCATTCCCTTGTATGTTATTTGTTGCTTTTCCCTTGCTGCTTTTAATATTTTTTAATATTTTTCTTTGTATTTAATTTTTGATAGTTTGATTAATATGTGTCTTGGCATGTTTCTCTTTGGATTTATCCTGTATGGGACTCTCTGCACTTCCTAGACTTGATTGACTATTTCCTTTTCCATATTAGGGAATTTTCCACGAATGGAAATGCAGTAGTTATTTCCACTATTTTATTTTCCAGGTCAGTTATCCATTCTTCTCCCTCAGTTATTCTGCTATTTATTCCTTCTAGAAAATTTTTAATTTTACTTACTGTGTTCATCATTGTTTGTTTGCTATTTAGCTCTTCTAGGTCCTTGTTAAATGTTTCTTGTATTTTCTCCATTCTATTTCCAAGATTTTGGATCATCTTTACTATCATTACTCTGAATTCTTTTTTAGGTAGACTGCCTATTTCCTCTTCATTTGTTTGGTCTGGTGGGTTTTTACCTTGCTCCTTCATCTGCTGTGTATTTCTCTGTCTTCTCATTTTGCTTAATTTACTGTGTTTTGGGTCTCCTTTACACAGGCTGCAGGTTCGTAGTTCCCGTTGCTTTTGGTGTCTGCCCTCAATGGGTAAGGTTGGTTCAGTGGGTTGTGTAGGCTTCCTGATGGAGGGGACTGGTGCCTGTGTTCTGGTGGATGAGGCGGGATCTTGTCTTTCTGGGGGGCCGGACTGCATCTGGTGGTGTGTTTTGGGGTGTCTGTGAACTTATTATGATTTTAGGCTGCCTCTCTGCTAATGGGTGGGGTTGTGTTCCTGTCTTGCTAGTTGTTTGCCATGGGGTGTCCAGCACTGGAGCTTGCTGGTTGTTGAGTGGAGCTGGGTCTTAACGTTGAGACGGAATCTCTGGGAGAGCTCTCACCGAGTGATATTACGTGGGGCTGGGTGGTCTCTGTTGGTCCAGTGTCCTGAACGTGGCTCTCCCACCTCAGAGGCTCATGTCTGACACCTGGCTGGAGCACCAAGACCCTGTCAGCCCCATGGCTAACTCTGCTGGACCTCAGGGTCTCCTGAACATATCCATGGTCAGTAGCACAAGATGACATCAGGAACTGAATTGGCCAGCACTTTTCATCTTAGAGTTCCCATCCTCCAGAACTGGTCTTCCTAAAGTCGGGCCACCTGCAGCAGCAACTTCTTCCAGCCCCTCTTCCATAAAGCAACCTCCCAGATTTAAATATACCCACTAATTCATCTTTTTTATACATAAAATCATATCATAAACGTTTTTATTATTTCTACATACCATTTTAAATGCCCTTTTTAATGGTTGCACACTGTACTGTTAGGTGCTTGCCATAATTTACTAAAGCAATCTTGCTTTATAAGAAGCTTGTTATTTCTAAATTATGTCATTTTAAATTAAGTATTTTAACAGTACCTAAGCTACAGAAATGCAGCAGTCCTAGGTTTTGCACAATAGTACAAAATCCACAGTATCATTATTTCGGTGTAACAGACTAGAGTGACTCCAAAGTGTAACTAAAAAGTTAACACTTTTCAGTTGCAGATAACAGAGAAGAGAGAACATTGGAGAAATGATTAGACAAAATTAACGTCTCCTTTATAGGTTCTGATTTATGTCCACTTCTGTGTTCCATGGAAAATTTTTCTTTTGTTAAAAAGAGAAATGTTCCTGGAGGTGAGTTTTAATGTTCACGTTTGACTTTTTGCTATTCCTGAAACACAAAATATTTCTTTGATTCTATTTTCAATGTATCTCTCTAGAATAAAATCTAGATATATATATCTGTGTAGATGTTTGAGTCAAATATGCACAGAGGAAGCAGTTTTTAATAATATGTATATGTCTTAAGGTGTTGGCTTTACATGTGATTTGAGTACCCTGAAATCCACATTTTACATATATATGATTTTGCATACTAGTGTGCTAAGATGATGAAATTTTCATCCATTTCTTTTGGTTAAGATATTGACTTAGACAAGTAAAAGCACTGTCTTCCCCAAAAGAAAAGAAAAAAACTGTTACAAAACATAAAAGTATATTAAGAGGCAAAATGAACAACATTTTTGAATTATTTATTTTAACCTTAGCATTGTTGATTTATTCTGATCCCTTCCAGAAGCAGGACCTGAAGAAATTGAACTGGCTGAAGGCAGGGTGGGGTGGGGGTCAGGGGTGCAACCTTAGAATTTAACTGAAGGAAGGTAGTCAAGGAAGAGGTATCCTAGTATTCAGGATAAGCGAGATGTAGATCTGCTTGTTTAGTTCATTGTGGCCTAAAAATAAAAATAGTCAACGTTGTTAATTATACTATTAGTTGCAAATCTATTGCACATTGACAGGAGTCTTATTTCATGGTTCTTGTATAGTGAGAAATCTTCTTAAGAATTCCTTTTGAGAGCTGAACAATGCACTTTGGTCTTGGGGGAAATCTCATACAGTATGTGGCTTTGGATCAAAAATACATATTCAAAGGTAGTATTGTTATGGTGGACTCATTACATCATAGATTTGATTTGGGTACACCAGATTTTCCCAGATTTATAATTAACTTTATCCTTTTGTTTGTCTCAAAGTTTATGTGGAAGGTTTATACTTAGAAGCATCATTTAACCCTGCAAATAAGTGTGGCCTGTAAAACACAAGAAATAACCAAGTCATCTCTGTAGAACAAAGATATACACCACTGTGTCCAGGATCTTTGTTAGCACATCAAGAACATTTTAAATCAAGTTTTCTCATGTCAGGCTGTCTAGTAGCTTTCATGCAAAAATTATTTTTAGCAGAATGAAGGACAGCCTAGATCAAATGAAGTCTTAATTTGTAGTATAATGCTTGGAAAACTGAGGTAGATCTAAGATCTCATTTCACCAGAACTGAGTGTAACAGATAGGTTCAATATATGACCTATATATAGGTCATATATTGTCCAAAAGAAGAACCAATCAGAACTTTTGCTCCTCCTTATTTGTTCTCTTTTTATGAATATTTTTTCTGATTATAAAGGTATCACATAGTCATAGTAGAAAATTCAGAATATATAGGAAAAATATAGAGAAGAAAATCAAAATCAACTACAATTCTTCCAAAAAGGCACAACTGGGTCCTTGTCAGGGTCAATGCAATACCACACTCCCCCTGGAAAAACTGGTTGGTTTAGGAGTAAGTATATGACTTAAGATCAGTAAATTAGGTCCAGTAAGACTCAGTCTTCATTTTTTTCCCTGAAACTATTAAGGGAGTTTAGAACTGCCAGTATTACCATGTAGGGTCACTGAGGGGAGCTGAACTGAGTGATGGATAGAAAAGGCCTAAGTCCTGTGACATGATTTTGAGCCCCAAATCTAGCCATACAAGAAGCCAACAACTCCTGGACTTCTCAATCATGTAAGTCAGTAAGTTTCACCTTTTTTTCTCTCTGTAAGTTAGTTTAAGGTGAGTGTTTGTCACTTGCATCTAAGAGACTTCTGGTTTATAAGCCCATTGAGTGAACTCCCAGGCTGTGGAGCTACCACAAATAATAAAACAATCACAATTCTTTATTAAACAATTCTGCGTAATTAGCACTTTGCTGAGAAACATAAAAAAAAAGAGAAAATAGGTAATTCTTACCTGTCCAAAACGATAGTTAGATCTCACTTCTATTGTCTCTATCAATTTATTGACTCCTTGAGTGATGGGGTGTCAAATATGGAATGAAGGTTAGAGATTCTCTAATCCAAGGGTGTCATATATGTGGCTCTAGTGCTGCAACATCCCCCTCTCTTGTCCAGGGAAGACATTGCTAATTGCTCATGGCACTCAGTCGACTGAACTTAAATTTGGCCTTAGGGCTGTTGTCAGCACAGCATTACAAAAAGTCACAACAATTAACTGGCGTCAGTTCTCAAGACAAACCTATTTACTACCACTGCTGAGTCCATTCCCCTCATTTTAAAGATGGGAAAACACAGTACCTGGGGGTTTAAGTGACTAGTTCATGATCATCCAGGTAGTGACAGTAAGCTATTTTTCTGGTTATCACTAACATCTTCCAGGTAGCTAAAATCATCATCTGTAAAAATTAGTCATTGGTTACCTATAGTATTGATTGCACTTTATTGATTTAGACAAATTATGTGACATGCCTTATATTTCCCATTTTAAAACAGTTCACACCTGTTATAAGTTGTATCAGTCAGTTATTGCTAACAGATAATTACAAAAATCTCTGACACATATACAGCAAAACCCATTAATTTTCACATGGCTTTGGCATGGTTTGGTGGCTCTGCTGATCTCTGCTGGGCTCAGTTGAGGAGGGTTAAGCTGCAGGTTGTGTTTGCTCCACATGTCTCATCCTTCTTGGACCAGTGGGCTAACCATGATATGTTCTTTTAACAGTGGGGGGCAATCTAACCACAAATGACGTTTTCATGTCCTAGCTTACTGGCTGGCTGTTAATATCTCAGTGGCTAAAGCAAATTACATGGTTAAGCCCAAAGGCAGTAGAGATGTACACAATCTTCTGTAGCAGGAGCTATAAAATTACATGGCAAAGTGTTTGGACATAGGAGAGAGTGAAAAATTGGAGTCCAAAATGCAGTGTATCATATAAATCAGGAAGGAGATTTATAGGATACCATAAAAATATAGAAATGGTTTAATGAAGTTGGGGGTAGGGTTTTCATTACCAAGGCTTTCTTTAGGGAAGCCATATTTGGTTACCAGGTAAAGAGGTAAAGAAGCTTCCCTGAGAGGTAACAGCTTGCATAAATGTTCTCTGTTGGAACAGAGAGAAGGTCAGAGTGTCAGAAGCATTGAAGGCATAGGGTAAAATAGCAAGAGATGAGATTGGAGAAGTGGGTAGGGACAGACCATTTGAGTAGTCCTGGTTGTTCTATCATCCTATGAAAGGTGGAATGTCATTGATTGGTATTAAGTAGAGAAGTGACATATGTAATCTGCATTTGGAAAAGATCACTGACCACAGCGCAGACAATCAATTGTAGGGAGCAAAAGGGAGATATTAAGAGCAGATAGTAGACAGATCCATTATTGTAGGAGAGACCTGTATTTGATTCTACTTTCAAGTAGGGTGGTAGCATTGAGGACAGAGGAGATGAACACAATAGTTTGAGGGCAGAATCAACAGGACTTAGCTTCTTATACTGACATCACTCTTGCTCTCTCTGCTTCAGCTTCACTTACTTTCTTTCAGTCCCTGTACTCAAGAGGCGCCCGTCTCCCACAGGGTCTTTGTTATACCATTTGTTATACCTAGTGTGCTCATTTCTCCACTCTGTGCCTAGTTTAACTCTTAATCATCCTTCAGATTTAAGTTCCAACATCAATTCCTCAGGGAAGAATGATCTAATCTTTCAAAAAATATTATGATGGGTTCTCACAGAATGATATGCCTCTTTTACATAATACTTGATGTAGTAGAAATTTCACATTTGTTTTATGATTATTTGATTAAGGCTTATATCTCTCCACTAAGCCTTGAACTACATAAAGAAAAATGTTGTATTTGGTTTTATTTATCATGATGTTCCCAGTTCTGAGCTCATTGTCTGTGTGTGCAGTAATTACTTAATATATGTGATTTGAATGAATGCTTCTGAATGGAATATTTGGTTACCTACTCGTTACATAATGTTTACGTTGATCAGTTATTATAGGTGACAATATTTTTGAAGTTAATTTCAGGCTAGTAACAATCAAGATGAAACCAAAAAAAGCTGAAAATTAAAATCAGGAAGTAATTTTCAGAGAGAGAAGAATGAAATAACTAAGAATTTAAGCAGAAACTGAATATGCTACTCTTTAAAAGCCTTGATGTCTGCAGCAAGGGCACCTCTATGACCTGATGAATATGATCAATACCCTCCAAAGACTGAAGATTAAAAGTAAGCCACTGAGTTTCAATAAGAATCATATTAAAATTCATAGTGCTGCTAAGTGACAAGAAGTCTATTAGAGCAGAACCCAGGTAAAATTTACATTTGCTCTGGGGCATCATCTTGGTGTCATGTTTCCTCTACACAGTCAGTGAACAGAGGCCCCA
This sequence comes from Physeter macrocephalus, assembly GCF_002837175.3. Lineage (NCBI taxonomy): Eukaryota > Metazoa > Chordata > Mammalia > Artiodactyla > Physeteridae > Physeter > Physeter macrocephalus. The sequence goes on along the minus strand of NC_041224.1, from coordinate 121,500,525 downwards.
AAGCCCTTGAAAACTGGTCACTCCTGAGCCTTGAGAGTGCAAGAGAGAGATTAGGCTCTGAAGTAATCATGGAGCAAAAAACAAATTGCAATACTTTGCCATCAACAAAAAGAAATCACAGTAAACTAGTCCGTCCTAGAGGCCATTTAAATTGCCATAAACTTTTGCTTCATCCTAATCACTATACCTTAAATACTTGTGAGTTTTTCTTTATGGTTTATAGTTTCCTATTCCATAAAACTCCAAAAGAAAACATGAAATGGCAGGAAAGAAGAAACAGGCTTAGAAAGTAAATGTTATTTGTTTTTTCTGTTTTTGTTTTTTTGTTTTGCCACCCCTCCGCCACCCCCCGCTTTTCCCCCCTTGGCGTCCATACATTTGTTCTCTACATCTGTGTCTCTATTTCTGCCTTGAAAACTGGTTCAGATTCCACATATATGCATTAATATATGGTATTTGTTATTTGTAATTTAGGATTTTTTAATGACTTTTTTTGTTTATATGTGTTAATTTTGCTGCAAGAAGCAAAGAGTAGAAAGATCTCTCATATAGATGCTGAATGCTCTGTGCCCACTCTCTTGGATCATCAGTTACTGCTACTACTATTATTGCTATTATTATGATTATTACTATTATTTGGACTTATAATTGGTACTGTTACTGGTCTGCAGCCAATATCTTTAGGTCACAATGAATCTTTCAGAATATTTTCTTGGATAGCACACTTGTAGGCTAATAGCCTAGACTGATGCATCCTTGTGGTCTGCTATTGCTTCTGCCTTGACTACATTATTCTTAGACTAGCATGGAGAGTTTGCTTTCTACATTATTCTTAGACTGGCATTGAGAGTTTGCATTTAGACTCATTGCAAGTAAGATCTTTTCTTGCACTTGAGATGGAGAAACTTGTAAAGTTATTCACAGTGGCCTTTTCAAACAAGACAATGCTTATGGCAGTTTCCATCCTTGGATATTTTTAAGTTTCCAGACTCTTAACTCTTACCTGTTCTTTTTTCTTTTTCTGATGAATATTTCCAAGTGTGTGTATATGTATTGCCTTAAGATTTTATATTTCATTTGAATTCAAGTTCTAAATTACTTTTGTGGTTGTTTACAATAAAGTCTTTTTTAGATTTGGAGACCAGAAAAAAAATGATTAAAAAACTCAATGTGATTTTTGAGACATATTGAATAAGTATTAAGAAAATGAACATTCTGGCAAAGATGAAAACTTCCTGAATGTGAAATATGCCATTTCCAAGTTACTGTACCTAGAATGACAAATTAGAGGTGATTTAAGGTATGAAAGTGAAGGCTTTCTGAGCTACAACCTTCTGTAGAATATTCTTCTTCATCAGTTGTGCTCAGTCACCCGAATTTCTAGATTCTAGTCCATGCTAAGGCTTTGGGGGCATAATCAAAAATGTAGTTTCATGAGTCTGCCATGGTAACAGAGACTATATCATTGTTTTATGAACAAGGATTCTGGTTGTTGATAGTAATTTACTTATGAAGCCTAGAAATCAAAGCTGCCTGTATTTGTTAAGTCTTTGCTGTGTGCCCAGTGTGTTCTAGAAAGCAGAAGTAATGTGGTCTGCTATGGTGGAGCTTCAAGTCAATGATGAAATAGTTTAAGACAATAGAGAATCAAGAGGCAGCTTCTGTGTTAAAAACCTACAAGGGTAATGGGATACAGAAAAGGGGAAGATTATGGCTTTGGAGTTGGAGGAGGTGGAGGTAGAACTTGAGGCAGCTGTGAAAGATGTATAATCCATGAAGGCATTTATGAGATGGAAGAGAGAAATGCTTATAGGGAGTGAAGAGGGGAGCATCTCAGTTACAGCAAAACATAGCTACGAGTGAGGCATGTGTGAAGGGGATTAAAGTATAGGGGATTAGAAGTATAGGCATTGAGGAAGGAAGTTGTGGTGTGTGGCTTAAAGGTTGTACACCACTGCTCCCTTCTAATGTCTGTACTTGTTACTTTTTGTTGTAACAGAGACTTTGACTTCCAGGGAAAGGAGTTTGATTTTATACTGAGCAAAGGAATTCATGAGGAAAATGAAATGTGTTTGAGGAGGCATAGCAAGGCCATTACCCAAAGGTGCAGGAGAGAGGAACTAGAATTACTGTGACCAAGTAGGAAGTTACTGCAGCAATTTAATGTAAAATAGTGAAGACCTAAACCAGGGATTGGTCATTTTTTTCTGTGAAGGATAAAATAGTAAATATTTTAGACTTTTTAGACTATATGGTCTCTGTTGCAGCTATTTGACACAATATGTAAATGAATGAGCATGGCTGCATTCCAACAAAACTTTATTTAGAAAAAAACCAACCGGCAGAGGGCTGTATTTGGCCTGCAGGCTGTAGTTTGCTGACTTTTGGTCTAAACCACAGTGGTGACATGGAAATGAAAAGAAAGAAACAATTTGAGATGTTGAAAAAATGCTATCACATTTTCATATCTGCTTGAATAAGAGGGGTTAGGAGAGGAAGGAGCAAAATATTTCAAACAATACATCAGTCCTTGAAATAGCAATGTGGGATTTATCAATATGGACATGGTAAATGAATTTGCAAAAGTTACTTGTTGAAGGAGAATAATGGAAGTTAAGGACTGACTATTAGGATAGCTGGGGATGGAGTAGTGACTGGCCTCTGAGATGGTGTCAATATCTTGTTTCTTGATCTAGATGCTAGTTGCACTGGAGTGTATAATTTGTGAAAATATATGAAGCTGCACAATTATACTTTTTGTCTTTTGTTTATTTTTGTTATACTTTAATAAACATTAAGGGGATTGAAAGAGGAAGTAAAACCAGTGAGAAGACAAAGAAATCATGATCAGAGAAGTAGGAGAAGAACCAGAAGAATAAAATATCATGGAAACCAAGAGAGGGTAGAAGAGAAGGGACCGATTGGTCGGATCAGAGAAAGAAGCAAGGTTAAGATGAGGATGGAGAAATGGGTTTAAATTTAACTAGGAGGTAAGAGATGACCTCCAAATGGTAGCTTCAGTGGAGCATTAGATTGAAAATTAAATTTCAGGTTTTTAAGCAGAAAAGAGGAGGTAAGGAAATGGAGCAGTTTATTTAAAAACTCAAGGACAGTGGTTGTAAGGAAAAGACAAAAGTAACATGTAGTGAAGGGAATAGTAGAATAAAGTGAGGGTTTTATTTCTGATTTTTTAATGGGAAGTGTTATGTATGTTTGAGAAAAAGGGCAATTAAACGAGTGTAAAAGATTGAAGATGTGAATAAAAGATGGAGAATATATGGGACTAAATAAGCTAGATCAGAAGGATGTATACCTCTAAAAAACAAAAGGGTAACAATCAGAAAGAAAGACAAGATAAATTCAGATAAGAAGTTACTCCGAAGAAGGCAGATCTATCCATGGTGGTGAAGCCATCTGCCCAGTTTTGTTTGCGTGCATGTAGGAGAGTTGATTTGGGGGTTGGAGGAAAGAGGAAAATCTCTATAACTTTAGGAGCAAGTTAGTAAAAACTGGTTAGGTATGGTTGTTAAAGAATAAGATGCAATCCCAGGATATTCCCCAAAGCATCTCCTTGAATAATTGGCTGGTGTCTGACAACTATGACTATGAATGTGGTTGACTAGTACATCAAGTTACAAATTCCTATAAGCAATATCATTATTGTATTATAGGGGAAATCTCACATATTTGAAGATCCATCTTGATACCACAATTTTTCCTTTTAGTACATACTTTATTTTATGGAATTGTTATAATGAAGTTGAAAAAGGAATCTGGCATAACTAATTTATAAAACAAAAATTCTAATATTAAGGTCAAAACTCTAAATGGTTAAAATTTAGAGTTTAAATTTACAAAAGTATTTAATAAATGAACAAATATGGTATGCACACCCACAACCTTAAAAATTCAGTGATACTTCTCTATATAATCTTAAAGAGGGTTGTGTTGCACACATATACACAATACCAATAAAATCAGACTCCTGATTTTAAGGACTCTGGATGTTTATTTAAGTGTTTTTATAACTTGTAATTCACTTTGTGAATATGCCAAACTCCATCAAATCCAGTAAAATTAAGGCTGTGAAGTAATAAATAAAAATCAAATCACTTTGTGAAACTGCATTATATGGGTATAATTGGATACACCTAGCTGCCTCATACTGAATAAACATTTTTTCACATTGAAATATAATTATCAGTCCCCTCTGAACTATGTATGCAAGATTGATGAAATAGTTGAGCCTTAATGAACAGAGACATTGGCATTTCATTACCAAGTTGTGTAATTCTGCTCATAAACTTTATGAAATATTTTTAATGCTTAATTCATTGCAGATACAAGTGAAAATATTTTAAAAATCTGTGCTGAAGTCTTTTATTCCTCAGCAATGTGCCTTTACTTATATTCTTTCATTTCAATAAAGTGGATTGAACCAAAGTGAGATTACAAATTTAAAGTTCCATAACTTTATCAGTTACTCTCTAAGGTCCATGAAATGTTTATCAGTCCGTTGGATCAAGGCAGCATTTTAAAACATGCACATATTTAAATAACTTCTAAGGGTAGTGGACCTTAACTTATTTTGATTGGTATTAACTCTTCTAATAAAGACTGACATTATTTACAATTTCTGGGTCTTACAGTTCCATACCAATACTGCTGAATATTGAAAGATAAATGACTACTATTATGGTAATTTAATTTTTTTTTCTGTTGAATTTTTTTCAGTTGTTACTCTAGTTTTTGTTTGTTTGTTTGTTTGCGGTACTGAGGCCTCTCACTGTTGTGGCCTCTCCTGTCGCGGAGCACAGGCTCCGGACGCGCAGGCTTAGCGGCCATGGCTCATGGGCCCAGCCGATCCGCGGCATGCGGGATCTTCCCGAACCGGGGCACGAACCCGTGTCCCCTGTATCGGCAGGCAGACTCTCAACCACTGTGCCACCAGGGAAGCCCTGTTCCTCTAGTTTTTTACTCCAAGGAGATCTCAAACTTTGTTTGAGATCTTTGTTCTCATGATACTCTCAAAGGAAGAGACGTATCAAGATACTCTGATTAGACCTTATTTTCTGGGGATAGAAATCCTTTTCCCAAATGTCAGCACGTTTGTAATTAAGTCCCTTTTCTTCCTCTACTCCCAAAGAGAAGTGGGTAATTCCTATTTTTGGATAATCCCTACCCCAGAATAGACTTGGATGGTCAGCGTAGTCAAGCAGAGTTCTAGAAACTGGGACAAGTTTTTATTTCTCAGTCCTTTGTCTTTAGAGTGGAAGACATGCTTTCAATGGGTTTTTTCTTAGTTTGGAGTCATAACTACCAACTAGGGGTAGTAATGAAAGGAGCAGATATACAATTTCATCATGCTTTAAGTGTAATTATGATTGGAAAAAGTGAGTCTTCCTCTAGGTCTGAACTCAATCAGAGCATCTTTCATTGGAATATGAGGCCAAACTTTCTCTCTATATACTCCCATCCTTTCTTGTCTTATTATACTTCCTTCATAGCACTTATTACATCTTAATATAGATATTATATAAACATATAAATATTACATAAACATATATAATGTAAATATATAAATATTACATAAATATGTATATATATATTTATCCTTTATTTGTCTCCCATAACTAAACATAATCTATGTAAGATCGAGGACTTTGTTCTGTCTTGATCACCCAGAACAGAATGGGCACTCAATAAATATTCATTGGGCTTCCCTGGTGGCACAGTGGTTGAGAGTACGCCTGCCGATGCGGGGGACATGGGTTCGTGCCCCGGTCCGGGAAGATCCCACATGCCGCGGAGCGGGTGGGCCCGTCAGCCATGGCCACTGGGCCTGTGCGTCCGGAGCCTGTGCTCCACAACGGGAGAGGCCACAACAGTCAGAGGCCCGCGTACCGCAAAAAAAAAATAATAATAATAAAATAAATAAATAAATAAATAAATATTCATTGAACAAGGACATGTGTGGTGGGTATACCCTAAAGTGACCTCCAATGAGTTACATTCTTGCATAATTTCCTCTCGTTGAGTGTACACAGAACTTGCAATTTGCTTCTAGCCAATAGAATATGGCAAAGATGAAAAGATTTTTCAGATTTGGTTAAGGTCCTAAATCAGTTGACTTTGAGTTAATCAAAAGGAAGATTATCCTGAATGGATCTGACTTAATCAGGTGAAATTCTCAAGAATCTCAGTGCCTTTTTTTTTTTTTTTTTAGATTTATTTATTCTATTTTTGGCTGTGTTGGGTCTTCGTTGCTGTGCGTAGGCTTCTCATTGCGGTGGCTTCTCTTCTTGTGGAGCGTGGGCTCTAGGCTCATGGGCTTCAGTAGTTGTGGCATGTGGGCTCTAGAGTGCAGGCTTAGTAGTTGTGGTACACAGGCTTAGTTGCTCCACGGCCTGTGGGATCTTCTTAGACCAGGGCTCGAGCCCATGTCCCCTGAATTGGCAGGCAGATTCTTAACCACTGCACCACCAGGGAAGCCCCTCAGTGCCTTATTAATATCACTATTTAATAGCATACTATTTCATTACTCCCAACCAGATATTTATGGATGTAAAACAAAGAAATACAGTTATCAGAGCCACTTTATATATGCATTTACACTTTTAAGATTTAATTTATGGTTATTGTAAAGTTCTTCAAGAGATGACAATCTAATTAGTGTAGTATAACTTTTGAATAAGACTTAAAGACAGTTTCAAAGCTGCATGTGAACAAATACAAGAGTATAGTGCAAATTGAGTTGATGAGGATAGATTGGTCAGTTTAAGGTACAAATAAAAGTTAAAATATGAAAATTTTACCTTCTTTTTGGTGTCTTCTTGCCTCTACAGAATTATTTCTACTGCCTTTTATCTTCGGTATATACTATTTATAAATATTACATTTTATATAATGTACAATTTCATTCAAACCCTTGACTACAACTGCTGTGTATATATATACAACTTCTAAATTTTTTTAATCCCCGATCTTTTTCCTGAGCGCTAGTCTTATGTATATAACTATTTACAGGACTCATATCCTTGGGTACCTGGTGATATCAGAGAGCTTTTCCTATAGCATAAGTCAGCTCACATTCAAATTCTTTAGCACCTACAAGGCTTTCCTTCCATTATCTGTTGTTTCCTAATGTTCCAATCTCATCTCTCATTTCTACCCTGTGCTCCAGCTGCATCTAATTTCTTGCAGTCCTGAATGCAGCAGGCAATTTCATTCTCTATCTTGTGCCCATCTTTGTGCATGGAAATTACTTCCATGTCTTTCACTGCCTAGCTCAAGTTTGGCCTTCTCCTTGATGACTTACAGAAATGATAACATCCTTTTTGATGTCCCAACTTACATATTTTCTACAAATGTATGAGCTAATAGCTGTCACAATAGGTTTCATGTCTATACCCTCCACTTGACTCTAAGTACCTTTAGAGTAGAAACTGGACATCTCTGTAACCTCAGCACATACCATCTTACACATGACACTTACTGATAAATGCTCATTAAATACGTGATGAATGAATGATTGAATAAGGAAGTTGTGCCCTTCTCATTAGTATTTTACTTCTATAACTTTGAAGAATTTATCAATGTTTATTAATTTTTAATCAAAAAATTTTTTTCAACTAAAAAGGAATATATTCCCTCTTTAGTGCTCCTTGACTGGTACAGCCATTCTAGAAAAACATCTGGGTATACTTAGTCAAATGAGTAGATGTTTACTGTGGGTTCCAGCAGCCTATTTCCTGGTTACACATCACAGGGACATTCTCACACAGGCCCATGAGGGGACATGTAGTAGAATCTTTATTAGTCTTATTTGTGGTAATGAGAAGCTGGAGACCAGGTAGTTGTCCATCACTGGGGGGATGGATAAGTAGCATAATGTAGATGCACATTACAGACTATTATGCAGCACTCAGAAACAATGGATAGATGTCCAGAAATATGGACATATCTTTAAAAATATAGGGCTGAGTTTAAAAGTAATACTCAGAATGGTATCTACAGAATGATGCTATTATTTAAATCAGAATACGTGCACATAACAATAGAAGACTCACAATAATTCATACATATAAAAGATATACATCAAACATATTATTTTCCTACGAGAGAGAGAGAAAATGGGAAGGAAGTGAATGAATGCAATGGATTAAATAAATCCATAAATTAAAGGAATGGACCAATAACTGTAATACACCATGAAATTAAGTTATGATTAACTCAATATTCTGAATCTGAGGCACTTTCACCCACAAGCACAAAAAGAAACTTAGAAAACAGGGAAGTCCTATAAAGCAGTGGTCCCCAACCTTTTTGTCACCAGGGATTGGTTCCATGGAAGACAATTTTACCATGGACTGGGGGGCGCAGTCGGGGGGCTGTGCAGGGATGATTCAGGCGGTAATGGGAGCAATGAGGGGGATGGTTCATGAAGTAATGCGAGCAATGGGGCACAGCAGGTGAAGCTTCCCTCGCTCGCTGCTCACCTCCTGCTGCACGGCCCGGTTTTTCACAGGCTGTGGACCGGTACCGGTCCCTGGTATGGGGGTTGGGGCCCCCTGGTATAAAGGAAATTTTAAATTGTTTTTCAAAAATATAAGTGACCTGGGCTTCCCTGGTGGCGCAGTGGTTGAGAGTCCGCCTGCCAATGCAGGGGACACGGGTTCGTGCCCCGGTCCGGGAAGATCCCGCATGCCGCGGAGCGGGTGGGCCCATGAGCCATGG
>NC_041224.1:121459501-121491484 GCF_002837175.3 Physeter macrocephalus | reverse complement strand
GTACCATAAAAAATAAAATAAATAAATAAATAAATAAATATATGACCTAAATAGAATAATCTGGAATATATAACATAATAAAAATTGACCGAAGAGGAAATAGAAGTCAAGAATATCAATAACCTTAGAAAAACTTAAATTGTCAGAGAACTAGCTCTAAAAGGTCTTTTAGAGCTCTATAAGGTCTTTTGTGTAGATAATTCACATACTCGTTAACTTATGCTATAGGACAGAAAAATATAGAAATCTTCCAAAATTGTCTTTGCTCATTTTATACAGCAATGATACCAAAATCTAACAATGATGGAACAAAAAGAAAAATAAGCGCTGTGGTAAAGACTGTGACTCCATTTTTGATGTTTCGCTGCCGACAGCATTCAGCCCTGCCCCTTTCTTTCCCCTCTTGCCTCACATTTGGGCAAGCTGATAAGAAACCTTAAGCATTCCTTCACCTGGTGCCAAAGTTCAAGCCCTGTGAACCCTAACCTGTGAGCAGGAACCCTGACCCAGGCCCCACCCACTAAACACTAAAAACCAAAGCACCTGTGCCTTTCTTCTCTCAAGTCATCTTGGACTGGCGCTGGGGCCAGCCTTGGTCTCCTCAAGAGCCTAATAAATCTTTTCATGCTGTCTTGTTGCATGTGTGACATCATCAGTCTCTTGTTATCTGAACCAATTTTAGGCGGGGGATTGATCCTACCCTGTGCAGGGCAACTACAAAACAATTGGCATTGTGAGACCTGGGGGTCTTCTCTTGCTTAAGGCTTGCTAATTGCGACTGCCTACTGGTGAGCATGTGTTTTGAGTTGTGTTGCTGTGTGCCAGGAAGCTTACATTTTGTTGGATTTTGAGTTGTGCTGTGCTTTGATGCATTTGCTGAGTCCTACCAAACGTCTCATAGATTAAACTAATCAAGTTAGAAGTTTCAATAATAAGCATTTAGGGACAGGAGTATGGGGTTTGAGGCCGTCTGTAAAGTGGCCCTGGGTTGTGGGCTTTGACCTGGACCTATCCATGTGTCTCATTTGCAGCATAAGCCGTGACTGCCTCTAGGCTCAGTGGAGCAACTCTTATACTGTGATCCCTGGTTGTATGTCTGAACCAGGCGTTGACCACCTGTGCAATATATGGGCCCAGGTTGGTTGCTGTGTGAGGAAGAGCGGTCACCATGTTGCATGCCCAGGTCCACATTCCTAAATTCAGAGAGCTCACTAGGATGCATAAAAGCCTTAAAATGCCTCTGCTGCTGCTGCCTATGCCTCTATTTTTACAAAGGTCTTGATCTTTAAGATTATAGGGTAAAAATTCCCATTGTACCCCACGGTGTGGACCAGAGGATACTATTGCTCTGTTGGTTAACTGTAATACAAACTGACAAAGACTGTGGGTTAAATTGAGTACGGAACTTACCAACTTTATGTGGTTAATTCAAACCCAACGTAAATCTTAAGGTCCCTAAACCCAAAAAACCAACATTCACCCTGGGAGAGGCCCCTAGCCTCAATGTTACCGATTTGGAACTCTCTGGAGATGGGAGACTTATGAATACTATTAGGATAGAGAGGACGCCCCTCTCCCATATAGTGTATCCAGTAACCAAAAACCAAAGCAAAACAAGATAAAAGAAAATGATCTCTACATGCAGTGGAAGGAAATAGGAACTGTAGCAGAGGTCTGTGATTTGACCTACTTGGAAGTTCAAAATTTACTGAAAGAATTTATGTGAGAAAAGATAAAACACTGGCTGTTGTGTTTAGAACCTACAATATAGGTTCTAAATTAACTTTAACATCTGCTGAGATGTACCAGTTGGCAAACATTCATGGTCTAAATTGATACTGTGGTTTTAATTACAGTTAGACCTTGGGATTCTACTAAATTTAAACAAGGTAGCTACTATATTTTTAGGGGAGTTACTGAACATAAAATAGGGGGCAAACAGGTATGCCTCCTCCTAACCATCAGAAATATTGCCTTGTCTAAATTCCTCATGATCATGGTACCCAGTGTCCGAAAATATCCCACAGTAGGCAAGGATGTTCTGACCCAAAAAGTCATAAAATAAAATTAAGTCTTTGGCATTTACATTTGGCCTGATAAAATAGAACTCCTTAGATTCTCTCTTGTGACCAATGCCCTCCCAGGTTAAATAGTTAATACAGTTCAAAATAGATTTAAACAAGGCCTACAGAAATTAAGACCCACCATATAAGACTTACTGAAGGAAGGGGTCATTGTTCTATTGCCTGATTCTGATAATGCTATTCCTGATAAAAATGAATGGCATCGAATACTGGATCACCTCAAGCATCTCATTTTAGTGGAATGAAAATAGATTATGTAATAAGGAGAAAAAAGTTAGATCTCACATTCTACACCAAAATAAATTCCAAATGAAGTGAAGAGTTTATTATAAAAAGGAAATAATAAAAGTTTTAGAAGGGCATATAGGTAAATATTTAGATAGTCTTGCTTTGAGGAAGAACTCTTTTAGAAAGGCACTAAACCAGAAACTAAAATGGGGAAAAATGCTGACTTAGCATACCTAAGTAAAGTTTCTTATAAAATAATAAAATATAAACAGAATTACAGGGAAAAAAAAGCCTTAGAACATTTGTGGTATATTTAGTGTATGTGACAAAAAAATAATATCTGTGATTTATAAAGCTTCTTTTTTTTAACATCTTTATTGGAGTGTAATTGCTTTACAATGGTGTGTTAGTTTCTGCTTTATAACAAAGTGAATCAGCTATACATACACATACATCCCCATATCTCCTCCCTCTTGTGTCTCCCTCCCACCCTCCCTATCCCACCCCTCCAGGTGGGCAAAAGCACCGAGCTGATCTACCTGTGCTATGCGGCTGCTTCCCGCTAGCTATCTGTTTTACATTTGGTAGTGTATATATATCCATGCCACTCTCTGACTTCGTCCCAGCTTACCCTTCCCCTTCCCTGTGTCCTCAAGTCCATTCTCTATGTCTGCGTCCTTATTCCTGTTGTGCCCCTGGGTTCTTCAGAACCTCTTTTTTTTTTTTTTTTTTTAGATTACATATGTATGTTTAGCATATGGTATTCGTTTTTATTTCTGAATTACTTAATTCTGTATGACAGTCTCTAGGTCCATCCACCTCACTACAAATAACTCAATTTTGTTTCTTTTTATGGCTGAGTACTATTCCATTGTATATATGTGCCAAATCTTTTTTATCTATTCATTTGTCAGTGGACACTTAGGTTGCTTCCGTGTCCTGGCTATTGTAAATAGAGCTGCAGTGAACATTGTGGTACATGAATCTTTCTGAACTATGGTTTTCTCAGGGTATATGCCCAGTAGTGGGATTCCTGAGTCATATGGTAGTTCTATTTTTAGTTTTTTAAGGAACCTCCATAATGTTCTCCATAGTAGCTGTATCAATTTACATGACCACCAACAGTGCAAGAGGGTTCCCTTTTCTCCACACCCTCTCCAGCATTTGTTGTTTGTAGATTTTCTGATGATGCCCATTCTAACTGGTTCAATAATAGCCATTCTGACCAGTGTGAGGTGATACCTCATTGTAGTTTTGATTTGCATTTCTATAATGATTAGTGCTGTTGAGCAACCTTTCATGTTTGTCACAATCTGTATATCTTCTTTGGAGAAATGTTTATTTAGGTCTTCTGCCCATTTTTGCATTGGGTTGTTTGTTTTTTTGATATTGAGCTGCATGAGCTACTTGTATATTTTGGAGATTAATCCTTTGTCAGTTGCTTCGTTTGCAAATATTTTCTCCCATTCTGAGGGTTGTCTTTTCATCTTGTTTATGGTTTCCTTTGCTGTGCAAAAGCTTTTAAGTTTCATTATGTCCCACACGTTTATTTTTGTTTTTATTTCCATTTCTCTAGGAGGTGGGTCAAAAAGGATCTTGCTGTCATTTATGTCATAGAGTATTCTGCCTATGTTTTCCTCTAAGAGTTTTATAGTGTCTGGCCTTACATTTAGGTCTTTAATCTATTTTCAGTTTATTTTTGTGTGTGGTGTTAAGGAGTGTTTTACTTTCATTCTTTTACATGTAGCTGTCCAGTTTTCCCAGCACCACTTACTGAAGAGGCTGTCTTTTTTCCATTGAATACTCTTGCCTGCTTGATCAAATATAAGGTGACCATATGTACATGGGTTTACCTCTGGGCTTTCTATCCTGTTCCATTGATCTATATTTCTGTTTTTGTGCCAGAACCATACTGTCTTGATTACTGAAGCTTTCTAGTATAGTCTGAAGTCAGGCAGCCTGAGTCCTCCACCACCGTTTTTCTTTCTCAGTATTGCTTTGGCTCTTCAGGGTCTTTTGTGTTTCCATACAAATTGTGCAATTTTTTGTTCTAGTTCTGTGAAAAATGCCATTGGTAGTTTGATAGGGATTGCATTGAATCTGTAGATTGTTTTGGGTAGTATAGTCATTTTCACAATGTTGTTTCTTCTTATCGAAGAACATGGTATAACTCTCCATCTGATTCTATCATCTTTAATTTCTTTCATCAGTGTCTTATAGTTTTCTGCATACAGGTCTTTTGTCTCCTTAGACAGGTTTATTCCTAAGTATTTTATTCTTTTGGTTGCAATGGTAAATGGGATTGTTTCCTTAATTACTCTTTCACATTTTTCATCATTAGTGTATAAGAATGCAAGAGATTTCTGTGCATTCATTTTGTATCCTGCTACAGTACCAAATTCATTGATTAGCTCTCTTAGTTATCTGGTAGCATCTTTAGGATTCTCCATGTATAGTATATCATCTGCAAACAGGCACAGTTTTACTTCTTCTTTTCAAATTTGGATTCCTTTTATTTCTTTTTCTTCTCTGATTGCTATGGATAAAACTTCCAAAACTATGTTGAGGTAAGTTTGATCTATGCCTACTTTCTGGAGGGTTTTTATCATAAATGGGTGATGAATTTTGTTGAAAGCTTTTTCTGCATCTTTTGAGATGATCATATGGTTTTTCGCCTTCAGTTTGTCAATATGGTTGATCACATTGATTGATTTGTGTATATTGAGGAATCCTTGCATTCCTGGGATAAACCCCACTTGATCATTGTGTATAATCCTTTTAATGTGCTGTTGGATTCTGTTTGCTAGTATTTTGTTGAGGATTTTTGCATCTAAGTTCATCAGTGATATTGGCCTGTAGTTTTCTTTCTTTTTGACATCTTTGTCTGGTTTTAGTGTCAGGATGATGGTGGCCTTGTAGAATGAGTTTGGGAGTGTTCCTGCCTCTGCTATAATTTGGAAGAGTTTGAGAAGGATAGGTGTTATCACTTCTCTAAGTGTTTGATAGAATTCACCTGTGAAGCCATCTGGTCCTGGGCTTTTGTTTGTTGGAAGATTTTTAATCACAGTTTGAATTTCAGTGCTTGTGATTGGTCTGTTCATATTTTCTATTTCTTCCTGGTCAGTCTTGGAAGCTTGTGCTTTTCTAAGATTTGTCCATTTCTTCCAGCTTGTCCATTTTATTGGCATATAGTTGCTTGTAGTAATCACTCACGATCCTTTGTATTTCTGCAGTGTCAGTTGTTACTTCTGCTTTTTCATTTTTAATTCTATTGATTTGAGTATTCTCCCTTTTTTTCTTGATGAGTCTGGCTATTGGTTTATCAATTTTGTTTAAGTGTCAGGATGATGGTGACCTTGTAGAATGAGTTTGGGAGTGTTCCTGCCTCTGCTATAATTTGGAAGAGTTTGAGAAGGATAGGTGTTATCACTTCTCTAAGTGTTTGATAGAATTCACCTGTGAAGCCATCTGGTCCTGGGCTTTTGTTTGTTGGAAGATTTTTAATCACAGTTTGAATTTCAGTGCTTGTGATTGGTCTGTTCATATTTTCTATTTCTTCCTGGTCAGTCTTGGAAGCTTGTGCTTTTCTAAGATTTGTCCATTTCTTCCAGCTTGTCCATTTTATTGGCATATAGTTGCTTGTAGTAATCACTCACGATCCTTTGTATTTCTGCAGTGTCAGTTGTTACTTCTGCTTTTTCATTTTTAATTCTATTGATTTGAGTATTCTCCCTTTTTTTCTTGATGAGTCTGGCTATTGGTTTATCAATTTTGTTTATCTTCTCAAAGATCCAGCTTTTATGTTTATTGTTCTTTGCTATCGCTTCCTCCATTTCTTTTTCATTTATTTCCGATCTTATCTTTTTGATTTCTTTCCTTCTGCTAGCTTTGGGTTTTTTTTGTTCTTCATTCTCTAATTGCTTTAGGTGTAAGGTTAGGTTGTTGATTTGAGATGTTTCTTGTTTCTTAAGGTAGGATTTTATTGCTATAAACTTCCCTCTTAGAACTGCTTTTGCTGCATTCCATAGGTTTTGGGTCGTAGTGTTTTCATTGCCATTTGCTTCTAGGTTTTTGATTTCCTCTTTGATTTCTTCAGTGATCTCTTGGTTATTAAGTAGTATATTGTTTAGCCTCGATGTGTTTGTATTTTTTACAGTTTTTTTCCCTGTATTCGATATCCAGTCTCATAGCGTTGTGGTCAGAAAAGATACTTGATATGATTTCATTTTTACCAAGGTTTGAACTGTGATCCTAGATATGATCTATCCTGGAAAATGTTCCATGAGCACTTGAGAAGAAAGTGTAATCTGATGTTTTTGGGTGGAATGTCCTATAACTATCAATTAAGTCCATCGTGTTTAATGTATCATTTAAAGCTTGTGTTTCCTTATTTATTTTCATTTTGGATGATCTGTTCATTGGTGAAAGTGGGGTGTTAAAGTTCCCTACTGTGATTGTGTTACTGTTGATTTTCCCTTTTATGGCTATAGCATTTGCCTTATGTATTGAGGTGCTTCTATGTCGGGTGCAAAATATTTACCATTGTTATATCTTCTTCTTGGATTGATCCCTTGATCATTATGTAGTGTCCTTCTTTGTCTCTTGTAATAATCTTTTAAGTCTCTTTTGTCTGATATGAGAATTGCTACTCCAGGTTTCTTTTCATTTCCATTTGCATGGAATATCGTTTACCATCCCCTCATTTTCAGTCTGTATGTGTCCCTACGTCTGAAGTGGGTCTCCTGTACACACATATATATGGGTCTTGTTTTTGTGTCCATTCAGCCACTCTGTCTTTTGGTCGGAGCATTTAATCCATTTACATTTAAGGTAATTATCGATATGTATGTTTCTTTTACCATTTTCTTAATTGTTTTGGGTTTGTTATTGTAGGTCTTTTCCTTCTCTTGTGTTTCCTGCCTAGAGAAGTTCCTTTAGCATTTGTTGCAGAGCTGGTTTTGTGGTGCTGAATTCTCTTAGCTTTTGCTTGTCTGTAAAGGTTTTATTTTCTCTTGCAAATCGGAATGAGATCCTTGCTGGGTAGAGTAATCTTGCTTGTAGGTTTTTCCCGTTCATCACTTTAAATATGTCCTACCACTCCCTTCTGGATTCCAGAGTTTTTGCTGAAAGATCAGCTGTTAACCTTATGGGGATTCCCTTGTATGTTAATTGTTGCTTTTCCCTTGCTGCTTTTAATATTTTTTCTTTGTATTTAATTTTTGATAGTTTGATTAATATGTGTCTTGGGTGTTTCTTCTTGGATTTATCCTGTATTGGAGTCTCTGTGCTTGCTGGACTTGATTGACTATTTCCTTACCAATATTAGTGAAGTTTTCAACTATAATCTCTTCAAATATTTTCTCAGTCCCTTCTTTTTTCTCTTCTTCTTCTGGGACTTCTGCAATTTGAATGTTGGTACGTTTCATTTTGTCCCAGAAGTCTCTGAGATTGTCCTCAAGTCTTTTCATTCTTTTTTATTTATTCTGCTCTGTGGTAGTTATTTCCACTATTTTATCTTCCAGGCAACTTATCTGTTCTTCTGCCTCGGTTTTTCTGCTATTCATTCCTTCTGGAGAATTTTTAATATCATTTATTTTGTTGTTCATCATTGTTTGTTTGCTCTTTAGTTCTTCTAGGTCCTTGTTAAACGTTTCTTATATTTTCTCCATTCTATTTCCAAGATTATGGATCATCTTTACTATCATTACTCTGAATTCTTTTTCAGGTAGACTGCCTATTTCCTCTTCATTTGTTTGGTCTGGTGCATTTTTACCTTGCTCCTTTGTCTGCTGTGTACTTCTCTGTTTTCTCATTTTGCTTAACTTAACTGTGTTTAGGGTCTTCGTTTCGCCAGCTGCGTGTTCGTAGTTCCCATTCCTTTTGCTGTCTGCTCCCAGTGGGTAAAGTTGGTTCAGTGGGTTGTATATGCTTCCTGATGGATGTGACTTGTGCCTGTGTTCAGGCGGGTGAGGCTGGTTATTGTGTTTCTGGTGGGCAGGACCATGTCTGGTGGTGTGTTTTGGGGGTGTCTGTGAACTTTGTATGATTTTGGCAGCCTCTGTGCTAATGGTTTTTTTTGTGTTCCTGTCTTGCTAGTTGTTTGGCATAGGGTGTCCAGCACTGTAGCTTGCTGGTTGTTGAGTGGAGCTGGGTCTTAGCATTGAGATGCACATCTCTGAGAGAGCTTTTGCCGTTTGACATTATGTGGGGCCGGGAGGTCTCTGGTGTACTAATGTCCTGAAGTCGGCTGTCCCACCTTAGAGACTCAGTACTCATCTCCCCAATCAGAGGCTCAGGCCTGACACCTGGCCTGAGCACCAAGACTGGGTCAGAAGAAAAGAGAGAGAGAGAGAGAGAGAAAAAGAAAGAAAGAAAGAGAGAGAGAGAGAAAGATACTCACAAAAAGAGAAAAAGGAAAATAAGAAGTATATATATATATAATTAAAAATTAGAAAAGGAAGAGAGCAACCAAATCATTAAACAAATCTACCATTGATAATAAGCTCTGAATGCTAAACTAAGATAAATATAAAACCAGAAACAAATTAGATGCAGAAAGCAAACCCCAAGTCTATAGTTGCTCCCAAAGTCCACCACCTCAATTTTGGGATGATTCGTTATCTATTCAGGTATTCCACAGATACAGGGTACATCAAGTTGATTGTGTAGATTTAATCCACTGCTCCTGAGGCTGCTGAGAGAAATTTCCCTTTCTCTTCTTTGTTCACATAGCTTCTGGGGTTCAGCTTTGGATTTGGCCCTGCCCCTGCATGTAGGTCGCCTGAGGGCGTCTGTTCCCCACCCAGACAGGACGGGGTTAAAGAAGCGGCTGATTCGGGGCCTCTGACTCACTCAGGCTTGGGGGAAGGAGGGGTATGGAATGCGGGGCGAGCCTGCATCAGCAGAGGCCGGTGTGATGTTGCAACAGCCTGAGGTGCGCCTTGTGTTCTCCTGGGGAAGTTGTCCCTGGATCATGGGACCCTGGCAGTGGCGGGCTACACAAGTTCCCGGGAGGGAAGGTGTGGATAGTGACCTGTGCTTGCACACAGGCTTCTTGGTGGCTGCAGTAGCAGCCCTAGCATTTCATGCCTGTCTCTGGGGTCCACACTGATAGCCGTGGCTCACACCCATCTCTAGAGCTTGTTTAGGTGGTGCTCTGAATCCCCTCTCCTTGCACACCCCAAAACAATGGTCTCTTGCCTCGTAAGCAGGTCCAGACTTTTTCCCAGACTCTCCCAGCTAGCTCTTGCGCACTAGCCCTGCAGGCTGTGTTCCCACAGCCAACCCCAGTCCTCTCCCTGGCATCTGAACTCTGAAGCCTGCACCTCAGCTCCCAACCACCCCTGCCCCAGTGGGTGAGCAGACAAGCCTCTCAGGCTGGTGAGTGCTGGTTGGCACTGATCCTCTGTGCGGGAATCTCTCTGCTTTGCCCTCTGCACCCCTGTTGCTGCACTCTCCTCCATGGCTCCAAAGCTTCCCTCCTGCCCATCCCCTGTTCCCGCCAGTGAAGGGGCTTCCTAGTGTGTGGAAACTTTTCCTCCTTCACAGCTCCTTCCCAGAGGTGCAGGGCCCTTCCCTATTCTTTTGTCTCTGTTTTTCCTTTTTTCTTTTGCCCTACTCAGGTACTTGGTGAGTTTCTTGCTTTTGGGAAGTCTGAGGTCTTCTTCCAGAGTTCAGTAGGTGTTCTGTAGGAGTTGTTCCACATATAGATAGGTGCAGGTCCCTTCCCTATTCTTTTGTCTCTGTTTTTCCTTTTTTCTTTTGCCCTACTCAGGTACTTGGTGAGTTTCTTGCTTTTGGGAAGTCTGAGGTCTTCTTCCAGAGTTCAGTAGGTGTTCTGTAGGAGTTGTTCCACATATAGATGTAGTTTTGATGTATTTGTGGGGAGGAAGGTGATCTCCACGTGTTACTCCTCTGCCATCTTCAAGGCGCCCCTCACAAAGCTTCTTTACAAAGTATACATAAATAGAAAAATAGACAAATGAACACTTATTAAAGGTAAAAATTGAAATAACACTAATAATATGACAGTATCTATTTTTACTAATATAACTGTAAATTAAAACAACAACGTGATTGTATTTTTATTGTACCAAATTGGTAAATACAGAGAATTAAGAACACACAGCATTGGCTTTGGTGCAGGCAGTTGAGAACTTTGATATGCTGCTGGTAGCAGTATAAATTTATGTACCCTTCTTAAAGTGTATGTACTAGTGTAAGGTCTCTAGAGAAACAGAACTAATAGGGTTAATATCTATCTATATATAGAAGGAGGTTTATTATAAAGAATTGGCTCATGAGATTATAGAGGCTCATAAGGCCCAAGATCTGCAGTTGGCAAGCTGGAGACCCAGGAGAACTGATGGTGTAGTTCTAGTCCAAAGTCTGGCAGTTTTGAGACTCAGGAAGAGCTGATGTTTTAGTGCAAGTCTGAAGGCAGGAAAATACCAGTTCTAGCTTGATGTTTCAGTTCCAGCTTGAAGGCAGTTAGGCAGGAGGAGTTCCCTCTTATTTGGGGCAAGGTCAACTTTTTTGTTCTATGCAAGCCTTCAACTGTTTAGATGTGGCCCACCCACATTAGGAGCAATCTGCTTTATTTAGTCTATAAATTTAACTGTGAAGCTTATTCAAAAACACCAGAATTATGTTTGACCAAATAACAGGGCTCCCTATGGTCCACTGAAGTTGACATGTAAATTAACACTCCCCTTTATATATATGTACATATATATATCTTTTCTTTGTTTTCTTGTTATTAAACAAATATAAACTAGCTGTATAATAAAACACAGATAAACTGTCACATTTTGATGCATTGTTTTTCTGTTCTATACCTATATTCAACAAATTGGTTAAATATTGTGTTTGTGTATTGCTTTGTTTCTCTTAGTATTTTAATTATATATTGCCATGTCATTTAAACTATTTGAGAGCACAATTTTAAATGTCTGCATGAAAATTCATTATTTGTATGAACCACACTTCATTTAATCATACTCTATTGTTAAACAATGGAAGTATTTATAATAGTGAAAAATTGGAAACACTGTGTTGTATATATATTTAGATTCATAGTTCTGAATATCTCCTTAGGACAGATATCTAAAAGTGGAATTACTTTATCAAATTAAAATTTAATTTTGATATGTATTATGAAATTGTCTCCTAACCCAGCTGAAAGAACTTTTCACCTGGCTTCTACCAAAAATGCTGGGTTCATCACATCATAAGTAAATATGACTTAAACAAATAAACAAAAAACCTTTGTCAATTTGGGTGGTTAAATATAGTATTGTATTAAGTTTTTATAATTTGCATGCCTTTGTTCTAGTCATCTAGTAAGTGAGGCTGGATATTTTTCACATTTATTAGCCATATCCTGTATACATTTATTCTCTTGATTTTTCTGCATGTATAAGGCAGGGGAGGGGAATCTCATTCAGTATAAGTTTTTACATTGTAAAAGTTTCACGTTTGTAGCTAATGTTTATTCCCAGTCTGCGGTTTGTGAGTATTTCTTCAGTAATAACTAAACTTTATTTAGAATTTACTGTGTGCCAAGCATTAAATGCCTTAAATACATGATTTCATTAGGTTTCATAATAGCTTTCATGCCTATATGTTACTATCTCCATTTTATAGATAAGGAATGAAAGGCATAGAAGTTGTTTTGTTTGATGCCACAGACCCTGGCATCATTCTGCCGAGACCTAATCCTGGCCCCACAATTTGAGAAGCTGAGGGCTTTCCATTGTCCTGGGATCTCAGAATGGCTGGACAACATGAACCAGCCACATACAGGAGCACCTGGAAACATGATAATAATAATAATAATGGCATTTTCCTCCATGGGTTGAAATGCATCACCTTGTGGAATTGACTGTGCCTCAAAGACCTGCATCTCCCATCATTTGGCTATATTTTCTAATGTTTTTACTGACTACGCATTTGAAGAAAGCTATGAATAACCACACACCTCAGAGTTAGTCCTATACCAAATGAATCCCCAGGCCCTCCTTGTTCTCACTTGTTCAAGTTTTGAAATTTTAAAGTGGTATTTGTAGTTCATTTTGTGACTTTAATGCATGATTTACATTGGTGATTTATCCCCATTAGAGAAGGGGATAAATTTGCCTGTGTACTCACCACATAGAATAGAAAATTAACAGATGATAGCATTTGATCATATTTGCCACGTGTATATATATTTTTGGTAAAGAGTTGAAATCCACTTTATTCTTGCTTCCTAGGTTTATTCTTCTGTCTCTACAAGCAGCTGGTATAAAGAATTTTGTGAGTATCTTTCTGGCTTACTTTTCATATTTATATTATGAAAATAAATGTATATTTTATGCAAATAGCATATAATAGACATATATCTGAAACATATAGCATTTATATATGATTTTAAAAATTAAGCAATGCCAAAATAACTACAATGTGGTTTTTTTTTGAGGTTAGTTTCTTTTTTTTTTTTTTTTTTTTTAAATTTATTTATTTTTGGCTGTGTTGGGTCTTCATTGCTGCGCGCAGGCTTTCTCTAGTTACGGGGAGCACGGGCTACTCTTCATTGTGGTGCATGGGCTTCTCATTGCAGTGGCTTCTCTTGTTGCGGAGCACGGGCTCTAGGGGTGCAGGCTTCAGTAGTTGTGGTGTGCAGGCTCAGTAGTTGTGGCTCATGGGCTCTAGAATGCAGGCTTAGTAGTTGTGGCACATGGGCTTAGTTGCTCCGTGGCATGTGGGATCTTCCTGGACCAGGGCTTGAACCCGTGTCCCCTGCATTGGCAGGCAGATTCTTAAACACTGTGCCACCAGGGAAACCCCACACTGTGTTTTATTAAATGCCAGCCAAATGTGTATTGAGATGTATCTGTGTTTCTAATATGTCTTGTTTATTCATTGCAACAACCGTCTATTACTTATTAAATAAATCTACTCTAACGTTTATTTATTACCATAATGAACATTTAGGATTTTTCCACTTTTTTCCATTATTACAAAAAAACACTTTATATGTAGTAGTTCTCAAACTTATTGGTCTCAAGATCCCTTTACACTCAGGTAATACTCAGAGCCCCAGAGACTTTTGTTTATGTTGGTTTTATCTGTCAGTATTTATTGTATTAAACTCACAAATTGAAAAAATATATTTAGCTGTTTAATTCATTTAAAAGTAACAGTAATAAACTGGTTCTATGCTAACAGAAATTATATGTTTTTTATGAAAAGTAGATTATTACATTTGGAATTTGTAAGCATTTATGTGTGGTCTGGTACAAGGCTTGGCAAACTGCAGCCTGTGGGCCAGATTCTTTTCACTGCTGTTTTTATACATCCTATAAGCTAAGAATATTATTTACATTTTTAAATGGTTAAAAAGATCAAAAGAAGAATAGTGTTTCAAAACATGTTAATGACATGAAATTCAAATTTCAGTGTTCATAAAGAAAGTTTTATTGGAATGCAGACATGCTCATTTATTATGTAATGTCTGTGGCTGCTTTAGTGCTACAAGGGCAGAGGTGAGTGGTTTGTTAAATGAGGGCTAAATATTGAGATTATCCAAATCTTCTATATCCTTGTTGTGTTTGTTTGTTTGGCTTGTTTCATCTCTTAGTTTTGGAGAGAGGTATACCAAAGTATCTCATTCTAACTGTGGATTTAGTTTTTCCAATTCTGTTAGTTTTACTTTCTTTATATTGAGACCAGATTATTTTGTGTAAACAAGTACATGCTTGTTGTATTCTAACACTTTGTTTGATGTTTCTTTTATCATTGTGAAATTTCATGGTGTCACTTCTTGCCTTTGTAACAAATTTTAAAATTCAATTTTATCCAGTATTAATATTAATGCAACTTTTGTTTGGTTAGTACTCTCCATTGTATTTATTAATTATTTTATTTTCAATATTTGTATGTCTTTTTTTTTGTTTGAATTTATTGTATCCCTTTTAAGGATATACCTAAATTGTAAAATCCATGCTAATAGTCTCTGTCTTTTAAAAGATACATTTAAAGCATTTACCTTATTTCAATTACTAAAATATTTGGACTTATTTATTCTAACTTATTTTGTGTTTTCTATCGTATTACTTATTTGCCTGTTCTTACCCTTTTCATTTCCCATTCTGGATGAATAGATTTCTCTATTGTATTTTTCCTCCTCTGAGTTTAAAAATTACATATTCTATTCCGATTTTGTTGACAACCTCTCTTAAAATTTAAATATATGGATGTAATAATTAACCACGATGTAAAACTAATCTGTATCTTTATCTGTTTCTTGAACAATATGGTGGCTTTGGATTGCTTTAACACTGATCTTCTGTATTCTGGGTTATTGTTGTCTAGTATTTAGTTTACCTTATTTTTAATTTCCTAATTAGAAGTTATTTATATTATTATTTTTATCTACTAAATATAATTGATATTCAAAATATATCACTTTCTTTGCATGCCATTCCTCCTTTTATCTTATGTTTTCCTTCTTGGTTCAATTTTCTTTTTGTGGTACCTACTTTAATATTTCTTTCTGGTGGTGTTGTGAGTAATAAACTCAGTATTTGGCCAAGAAAGTCTATTTTCACCACAACTTTTGAATTATAGTTTATATAGGCCGAATCCTACATTGATTTTCACTCCTTTTTTCATAAATTTCTTTCTGGAGGTTTATATAATCTTTCTCCTAAATTTTAGTGATTTCTGTTGTCCCCATAATTTGTTTTTTTAATTTCTCTAAATTTGTTTTTTGTTGTCTTGCTCAGGACTTGTACCTTTTCAAACTACCCTTATTCAAGTCTGAAAAATTGTCAGTCATTACCTCCTGTGAATATTGCCTTTCTCCCATTTTATATTCATTCTTGAATTTCTATTAGACGTATATTTGACCTTCTTATTTTAGCATCTGTTTCTCACAATTGCTCATTTTATAATTTTCTATTTATTTAGCTCATCCTTAATGATTTATTTATATCTACATTACATTTGGCTGTTTTTCTCTTCACCTATCTGATTTAGTGTCAAAACTACCTATCCTTTTTTGGTTTGTTTTAGATTAGGTAAATTATTTTTTTAAACAGTTTCACAGAGATATAATTCACATACCATAAATTTTATCCTTTTAAATTGCATAATTTGGTGATTTTTAGTATATTCATAGAATTGTGCAACCATCATCATTGTCTAGTTTTAGAACCTCTCATTACACTAAAAATAAACCTGGTATCCATTTACAGTCACTCTCTGTATCCTTCTCCCTCCCCCAGGGAACCCCCAGATACTTTTATCTCTATGGATTTGCCTATTCTGGGCATTTCGTATAAATGGAATCATGCAATATATAGTCTTTTGTGACTGGCTTCTTTCAGTTAAGATAATGTTTTCAAGGTTCATCCACATTGTAGCCTCTATCAATACTTCATTTCTTTTTATTGTCAAAATACACTCCATTCTGTGACTATGCCACATTTTGTTTATCTAGTTTACCAGGTGATGGACATGGGTTGTTTGCATTTTTTGGCTATCTTAAACACTGCTGCTATAAACATTATTAGACAAGTTTTTATGTGGGATGTAGGTTTTCATTTCTCTTGGGTATATACCAAGGGGTAGAACTGCTTAGTTATGGGGTAAATCTATGTTCAGTATTTTGTGGAATTGCCAAACTATTTCCCATAGTGGCTGCACAATTTTAAATTCATATTAGTAAAGTGTGAGGTTTCCAGTTTCTCAACACTCAGTACTTATTGTTGTCTTTTTGCTTATAGCCATCCTAGCGTGTGTGTGTGAAGTGGTGTTGCATTTTTTGCATTTCTCCAGTGATTAAAGATACTGAGCATCATTTCTTGTGCTAATTGTCCATCTGTGTATGCTCCTTGGAGCAATGTCTAATCAAATCATTTGACCATTGTTAATTGTATAATTTATCTTTTTATTGTTGAGTTCTTTATATATTCTGGATAAAAAACATCTTAATTAGATATATGATTTGAAAATATTTCTCCAGTTGTGTCAATTATCTTTTTACTTTCTTGATGGTATTCTTTGAAGCACAAAAGTTTTTAATATTAATGAAGTCCAATTTATTTTTTCATTTGTTGCTTATGCTTTTGGTGTCGTATCTAAGAAATCATTGCCTAACCCAGAGTTATGAAAATTTTGATGCTGTGTTTTCTTCTAAGATTTTTAGCTCTTATACTCAGGTATATGGGCCATTTTAAGTTAATTTTCGTATATGATCTGAGGTAGAGGTCCGACTGCATTCTTTTGCATGTGGATACTTTTATTAGTTTACATCTTATTTAAATGTAAACAAATGGGGGTATGCTTATATTGATCCAGCAGTTATATATATGTGAGATGGGAGAGGTAGTTTTCCATGTCAGCCTAATTGCTAAGGTAATGCAAAGAAAATTCTGAAAATATTGTCTAATCTTATGAGAGGTTATGTTAAAATCACAGATCTAAGCCACGTCCCAGCATTGGTTAGAGCAGTCTCAATTGTCACAAGCTCATTGACTAGAATGCTGTTTATTAAGTGAATAAGTGGTTTTATATTTAAAATAAATAATAAAAGACTGTAATTTCAATGGTCTTTACAAATATTAGTTTTTATAACTTTAACACTTGAATCTCACAAAACAGAACTCTTTCTTTTAAATCAACTCTTAGCCTGTACAGAATGAGAACTGATATTCGTAAGGATAATCCCTTTATTGTACATGTATTTATTATTTTCTGAATCTTTTTTTCATAGCTTTATTGAGATATAATTGGCATATAGCACTGTATAAGTATAAGGTATACAGTATAGTGATTTGACTTACATATATTTTAAAATGATTACCACAATATGTTTAGTTAACATCCATTATTTCCTATAAATACAAATATTTTCTGAATCTTAAAGGAAGATTTTTTATTAATTTAATTTAATTTTACATTGGGCAGGATCTTAGAACTTATCAGGCCTGATACCATCATTTCACAGATCAAGAAGCCAAGGTCAGGAGTGCTTAAATGACTTGTTCAAGGGTATATAACTAGTTAATGAGAGACCCAAGAATTGAACTCAAATGTTCTGACTTCTTTTGAGATCAGTGCTTTTCCCCACTCACAACATGTTGTTCTTCAGAAAATGATTCTTAATAATACAAGCCTGGAGGATACCTGTTGGTTTATAGTTACCCTAGGGAATTCTCACACATCTGTACTTGAAATGGATTACCAAAGGGTACAAAAACTATCATAAAAATTTATCTATACTGTATTCCATAAGTGATTAGAATAAAAAATGAGTACCTAAGAAATTTGATTTTAATTAAATATTCCTATTTAATTAAATTATTTATACTTGAGTATGTTCTTAACATTTTTTCAAAGACCTAGAAGTAAAAGTTGTGTAGGTGGATATTGGATTCCATGTATCTTAATGTTTCCACATTCCCGAGGACTATGATGTGAAAAGTTTAGGTTGATCATCTGTACCTTCTTCCAGTTAAATAGCACTTTCTTACCACAAAATATAGAATGAAAAGGGTCACTTTCTATTGAGGATTTATGTAGCTTGCAATTAACAAAATATAAAAGGAACCATTAGTAAAATTCTGTAGGTGGAGATAGATGAATAGTGTAGGGAAAGAAGATTTCAGAAAACTAGCCATCTAAAATAGCAATGTGTTTTTATAGCTTTGTTATTCAAAAGTGTTTTTATTTTTGTGTTTTTCATTTCATTGGCACATAGTGAGAAACTGCTTAGTAATGTTTTGGCAAAAAAGTTTTAATTTTGTAACAGAACTTTTAAAAAGGGATGTCTTCTTACATTACTAGAAAAATTTCCTTCTGCTTAGTTACATTACATGATGATGGTTTGAAATTCCAAAAAAGAAAGGAAAATATGTTTGTGTGGTCCTGAGAATAATTGTTTTAGTTATTGTTGAACTAAAATAAGAACCATAATAACTTACTTTTGTTTCAGATTTTTTTCCAACGTACTTATTGCACCAGTCTTCATTAAATCCTTAGACAAAGGGAATCAGTGATCTACGGGAAGTAGAAATAGCAGGCAAAATTTGGTGTCTTTTAAATGGCTAAATAGTAAGTGAAGTAGGTTTTCTGCATTTTATCCTGTTTATTTAGGCAGAGACTGATCTGCCTAAATAAAGGTAAATGTTTTCTGACTTTTCATTCATTCATTCATTCATTTCAGTTATTAAGTACCAACCAAGCACTACACTATGTGTTGATAGGCTTGGGCTAAGCATTGGTGTTATAAAGGTAAATGACAAAATATTTCTGCCTTCAAATTATTCACAGTCTAATGGATAACAAAGAAAAAGTAGATGGACAATTACAGTATAACATATTAAAAAGTAAATTCAGAGAATATGGGGAACACCTAGAGGGTATCATGTCCAGACTAGAGGATTAAAGAACATGGAAGCCCCTGCTGCAGAGTCTAACTTACTGCAGTATCTGTCAGTTCCAAGTCATTTTTTAAGACCCTCCAGAGACATTACATACAAGTAATCATAAGATCCAAGTGTCACAATGTTCTCATTTCATGATCTTTTTTGCGTTCGTGGGTAAGACACAAAGTGGAATGGCAGTATGGCAGTGTCTTGGAGTGATCACCCCTGGGTCTAAATCATGGCTTACCCACTCAATGGCCTTGTGACCTTGAAAAATGGCTTCATTTCCCTGGACCTACGTTTCCTAATTTGTGAAATGACAGTAATAATGAGGCAATTTGTAGGTTTAAATGAGACAGCATTTAATGTATTGATACAATTCCTGGCATTTGACATGGTTTTAAATCCATGAACATTCACTAACATTCATTAGCTTTTAAAACCATTGCCATAACCAAAATTATTAATAGTAAAACTCAAAAACTTTAAACAAATGCCAAATACTTTAGTTCTGTGGAGCAATATTTTAAAGTAGATACAACACCCAGGATGGTAAGGAAATTTCTCAAGTTACAAATAGGCTTTGGTGCAAAAATGTATGTATAAATCTATTATTTGAATCTCATAAGCACATTTTCACACATAAACAAAGTTACTAATCAACAGAACCATCATAAAACATTCATTGAATGCATATTTTTGTGTTGATGATTAAGGTTAGAGCACAAAATCCTATTCAACCCACAATGTAAGTGAAAGGCAAGAAATTCCTTCCATTTGCTCCTTCACACATTGCAACTTAATCACTTGATGCAGCTGGGTTAATGGCCAGTTTCACAACTGGTATCCCCTTTAGCAAAGTTTTTTTTTTTTTTTTTTTTTTTTTTTTTTTTTTTTGCGGTACGCGGGCCTCTCACTGTTGTGGCCTCTCCCGTTGCGGGGCACAGGCTCCGGACATGCAGGCTCAGCGGCCATGGCTCATGGGCCTAGCCGCTCCGCGGCATGTGGGATCTTCCCGGACCGGGGCACGAACCCGTGTCCCCTGCATCGGCAGGTGGACTCTCAACACTGCGCCACCAGGGAAGCCCCTTTTGCAAAGTTTTAACAGACAACATAATTTATGCAAACATGTCTACACTGTGCATTTTAACTATACATAATATTTTATTAATTTTTACATTGGTTCTTTGTAATGACTTGGTAATTGGCGTGTTGGATTTTCACATTTATGAAATGATCTGAGAGGTCTCATCAAAGCTTTAACAGTTTTATTCATTTCATTCAACAAGAATGCCTATTATGGTCTAGCTCTGTGCTAGGTATTAGATATAACTAATAAATAAAGGCATTTTCCAGCTCTGCAATTTCTGTATAGTAACAAAAGAAAATACACTGCCACAGCATGCATGTGATGGGCAAAACAGCAGCCTCTGCTTGGCTGATGTTCACAGTATGCAAGCTCGCAAGTGGTGTGGTAATAATACCTTATTGCATATAGGAATATATGTGTGTAGTATTATTTACAATGTGTAGATTAATATATAAGTGGCTATTATAGCTTAAATTTGATTTATTATCTATTTTTAATTATTTTATTTTATTTTTTATTTTTTGTGGTATGCGGGCCTCCCTCTGCTGCGGCCTCCCCCGTCGCGGAGCACAGGCTCCGGACGCGCAGGCTCAGCGGCCATGGCTCACGGGCCCAGCCGCTCCGCGGCATGTGGGATCCTCCCAGACCGGGGCGCGAACCCGGTTCCCCTGCATCGGCAGGCGGACTCGCAACCACCGCGCCACCAGGGAAGCCCCTAATTATTTTTTTAACAAAAAGATTCTTATTAGTCATCCTTCAAACTTTTGGATAACTTCGATTTAAAAAATCCTGAAATTACAATCTATCACTTTAACTATTGGCATTTACATCCCTACATATTATATTTTCATAATGCTATGCAACCAGAAATAGATCACAGAAACACAGGGACAAATTAGATGCTGAAGTTGATATAAAGTGAAACTGTTATTAACTTCTCCTATTTTCATATTTTTGCATTCAACTGAATACACCTAGCATTCCCCCTGAACCAGTCTGTAATAAGTAACATTTTAAAAACTTGAGCTTATAAAAATACGTTTCTACTAAATAGTTTTGTGGTTTTTTTTTAAATGTCGGGATTACATATAGATTTTTAAAGACTTTTTTTTTCTGAAAGTCTTCGGAAAACCCAAACCAAGGACATACAACAAAAACAAGTTGTTTGCATCGTTGTCATTATCACCATTATCATCATCATCATCATCAATAACAAGAGATACAACAATAAGGAAAATATATAGGAAAGCAATGAGGTGAAAATGAATGGAAAACATTTCCGCTAACTAAACGGAAAATTTTTAAAGGAAAAGCAATGTATAAATTCATACCTTTGTGACAGATATTGCTTGGGATGATTTATAAGTTATCCAAGGTAAATCTCTCCCAAATCTCTTCTAAATGCTCAGAAGTTAAACAAAATTATTGAATTATTAATTAGTATTTACTATAGGTAATATATTAATTTTAGGTCAAATTTATGATATAGTTTATTTGTTTAGTTAAATATATAGAGAGATATATAGATATATTGAGGCCCTTTGTATGATTGTCATATATATATGTGTACATATATACACATATATATAAAACCATTGTATATTACTTTTATGCCCATTTTATGTGACTGGAAGTACAATTTTACCATAAAAATAAGCCCATAGTAATATTTTTATTTTTTTTAATATATTTATATATTTTTGGCTGCACTGGGTCTTTGTTGCTGCACGCAGGCTTTCTCTAGTTGTGGCGGTGGGGTTTACTCTTTGTTGCATTGTGCGGGCTTCTCATTGTGGTGGCTTCTCTTGTTGTGGAGCAAGGGCTCTAGGCACGCAGGCTTCAGTAGTTGTGGCACACGGGCTCAGTAGTTGTGGCTCACAGGCTCTAGAGCACAGGCTCAGTAGTTGTGGTGCACGGGCTTAGTTGCTCCGCGGCATGTGGGATCTTCCCAGACCAGGGCTTGAACCCGTGTCCCCTGCATTGGCAGGCAGATTCTTAACCATTGTGCCACCAGGGAAGCCCCATATTTTTGTTATTTTTATCATTATAAATGTTTGTTTTTACTATTATTCATTAGATGGCATATCCTCCTCCTCGTTATAACATTATTCTCATGGAAACATATGACCCCCTTCAGTGCAACCTGCCCTATGTTGTAATTTCCAGACAAACACTATATTGAAAATAGGGAACCTTTACAAAAGTATTTGCAATGAAAGTAGGAATTGAATCTTTTTGAAATAGTAGTAATTAAAATCAGATTAAAATTAAATAAGAAATAATTTTTGAAAACATTGGATACTGACATTTGAGCCAAAATAATTAACCAACCTGTTCCATGGGAGTTGTTGTTGGAAGTAATAGAGAAAACATACGCTGAAGAGATCATTTTGAATCAAAGTCCTGCCTCTATCCATCTCTGTTTCTTATAATGCAGTGAACATCAGGTTAGATGGTTAAAGTGATAGAACTTTCTCATCAGAAGTCAGGTGAGCTGAGAGACCTGTTACAGTTACTTTAAACTACAACTGAGCTCATAGTTCTGCCTAGTAATGAGGCTACCACTGACTGGCAGCGCCCCTTTGAACAAGGCTTGGGGTTACATGCCTCAGGTTCCACCATCCACACAGTGCTTGCTGAAGCATTGATTTCCAGCTTGTCCCACTCATCCACATTTCCTGTGGCACTGTGCTTGTGACTTCTGTAGGTGATACACGGAGGGGCATATTATTCCTGGATTTGTTGCAGTGATGCTACTGCTAAGGGTAGGGGGTGACCCTGAAGAAGGTGGCTCTGAAATCTTGAGGCAAGTCTCAAAAGTTTCTCTCTAGAGAAGTCTCATGCTTACCCTCTATGGAAGTAATAATAAACTTTGCCTTCCTCCTATCAAGTTGCCTTATCTATATTTACCTTTCCAATCATACACATGCCATTGAAGGCTGAGTACATTTTGCTGGATTTCCCCTTTGCCACTCTTTCTGTAGCTATGGGAAATGCCCCAGCAAAAAGCTGTAATCCATGGGTCGTATGTATGCGTTCAGCCCTGGAGCGTGGTTCATGGGCCATGCACTGCATTTCTTTAGTTAGGAACTGTGAACTACAGACTCAAAACATAGCAATGATAAAACTTTGTTAGGCTCTATCTAAAGGGTAAGTCTAGATCAGTTAGGTGAGTTTCTATGGAGGGTAAATGGATATATGAGAGGTTTACTTTTTTTTCCTGACTGACTATAGGAACTTCCAGGCAAAATAAAGCATCTGGGTTATGTTAGTTGGAAAGTTAATCTTAACTCATTTTTCCTCAGCAGCACTGTGGGAGGCCAGAGGGTGAGGAGGAGAGGGAGAGAAGAAAAGGAGGTGTGGCATCACAGAGAAGTTGCAAAGTTTGTCAGAGCCATATTTCTATGATTTTCATTGCACACGTTCTTCCAAACTTAAGGGCCACTCCTCTTATGCAAAACTGAAAAAAAAGTCAAAAGGGGCATCTAGAAGACTTGCCTTAAACGAAACCCAGCTATGAAGGTTTTTTCACAGATGCTACAAGGTCCGGAGAGATAATATAAATGCATGAAGTCGGCCAGGGTGGGAACTATGGTGAACAGAAGAGCAAAGCACAGATCTCGTCTAAAAGTGGCAGCTGCTATCCAGTTCCAGTTGACTGTTGGCAGGTCGACCTGTGGGCCAAGTGTTGACAGATCTGCTGAATTTTTCAAAAGAAGTGAGAATATTTTCTCCCTGTGAAATCAACTTATTTTAAAGAGAGAGTAACTACAGTTTTAACACTGTGTAAACAATACAAAACATGTTTATGGGTTGCCAATGCATCTCCTCTGAGTTATCATGAGAAATGTCAGTATTGCATGTCTCAGCAAGGATGCTTTGAGCTGCAAACCCGACAAACAGTGAGGACCTTACCAGTTCCTCTGGCAGTCCCAGGGTTCATTCAGTGGCTCAGTGATGGCTTCTAAAAGTCAGACTGTTTTTGTCATCTGTTCTTCCATTCTCAGCATTTGGCTTTTTGTCAGACTTGTTGCCTCACAGCTGAAACATGCCCTAGCATTTCCTCTCCACCCATCCACGTCAGAACAGGTGAAAAAGCTTTCCTGCCACGTCTGTCTCCCTCTATCAAAGAGGAAGTGTCCCCCGTCACAGCCCTGCCGAACACCCCAGGAGACTAGCCAGCACTCATCTCGTAGACCAGCACTGGATCAAATATGAGGGAGGCTGGGAAAGTGAGCAGCAGGCCTTTTCGACCTTAAAGTAGGAGGTGGGGGCTTCCCTGGTGGCGCAGTGGTTGAGAATCTGGCTGCCAATGCAGGGGACACGGGTTCGAGCCCTGGTCTGGGAAGATCCCACATGCCGCAGAGCAACTGGGTCCGTGCACAACAACCACTGAGGCTGTGCGTCTGGAGCCTGTGCTCCGCAGCAAGAGAGGCCGTGATAGTGAGAGGCCCGCGCACCACGATGAAGAGTGGCCCCTGCTCTCCGCAACTAGAGAAAGCGCTCGCACAGAAACGAAGACCCAACACAGCCAAAAATAAATAAATAAATAAATAAATAAAATTAAAAAAAAAAAAGTAGGAGGTGGGCAAAGTGAAAGAGGGCTGGCGATGGCTGCTAGGAGGCCAACCAGGGTGGTGTCTGTTGTATCATTCAGTATTATAAACTTGTATTTCTTTCCTTTGTACTCACATAGCTGAGTTATGACTTATACACTGAATGGTATCAATATATCTGCCCTTCAGAAAGAGAGAATACCACTGCGAAGGAAAAGTCACAACTGCAAAGTTCTAGTTCTCGACGGAAAAGGTCAGGGCAGCCTTGCTGATTTCATTTTATTATTATTTAGGCTTTCAGTTAATTAGGAGGTGGAGTCATAGGAAAAATGTTTCAAAAACCTTAGGGCAATCTGTTAATTTTATCTTTTAAAACATGAGTGTTCTGAGAATGCTACTTCACTTCTGTGGGTTTTGTTCACCAAAAACGCTGACCCCGGTCTAACCATTAGAAGAACATCAGACAAACCCAAATTAGGGACATTCAGAAAAAAACAAAAACCTGACCAGTGCTCCTCAAAACTGTCAAGGTCAGCAAGGACAAGGAAATTCTGAGAAACTGTCACAGCGAAGAGGAGTCTTAGGAGGCATAATGACCAAATGCAATGTGGTATCCCTGATGGGATCCCAGAAAAGACAAAGGATCTTGGAGGAAACCTAGTAAAATCTGAATAAATTATCAAGTTCAGTTACTCAATGTTGGTTTCTTAGATTTGAAAAATATACTCTGAGAATATAAGATGTTAACAATAGGACAAACTGGGTGAGGGACATGGGGAAATTGTCTGTACTTTCTTTGAGGATTTTCTGTAAATTTTGCAGAAAAAAAATCGTGTGGTTTCCCCCCAATTTCCCAACAGAGCTCAGCTGTCAACCTCTCTGTAATGCAAGCATTTGGCATCAGCTTCTTTCTGCAGGAAGTCTTCTGATCAATGAGTGCTTGGTTTTATGTCATATTTATTGGTAACTGGTATTTTAGCGCAGCAACTTCTGTTATCTGTCTAGATTATTTCATTTTAAGGAGTTTTACTGATATTTTTCTTTCCTACAACTCACTCTGTTGTGAATTCCCATAAATCCCTTTAGCTGCTCTGTGACTTTCAAGCCCAGATAACACATGCTGAATTTTAACTAGTTCAAATCTTCTTTCTTGGGCCTTAGTCCCATTCCCCTTGCTCTCCTGATTTGCTTATACCCTTGATAGATTTCAATAATAGTTTAGAAAGGCAAATCCTTTCCCATGGTCAGTGTATTTGGAGGTTTATTTGAACAACATGACTTTGGATTCTTGCCTGGAATTCTTAGCTTCCTCTCTCTAGCATCCAAAAAAACAACAGATACTGAAGGAATTAGACCTTGTGAATTTGTAGGGTAAACTAGAGCTCTAATAAACAAGGCAGCATCAACATAGGATGACACAATATTTGGGGGAAAACAAAATCAAATACCAAATCAGGGAAGAGGATGTAGGAATAGAATTAAGTATAGAATCAAAGTATTCTGAAGGACTTGAAGTTTTTAAAATCTCAATTTCTCCTCTGCCTGTTTACATCATCATTTTCTCTCTTTCAGAAGGAAGACTTCTTATTTTCGTTGTGAAGGCATAAGTGAATGTTACTTAAATGTGTGGATAGTCAGAGATCTCAAAGTGTAATTAATAGAAATTTCTCCTACAGGTTCCTGAGACCTACATTTTTTTTCAAAGGATAGTTTCCAGTCCTCTCCAAGTGGAATAGGCCTCACTTAAAGAAATCAAATAGAGGCAAAGCTTTTTGATTTTTTAATAACTGTAATCACATCCGACAAATCAGTTTCTTTTCCTGCCATGCACAGAAAACAGTGAATGTGTGCATAGAAGGCACATTTTCTAAGTTGCCCAAACTGATAAAAATTCCAATTCTATTACTCTCTTCTTTCTAGATGAATTGGAGTAATGCTACCACATTCACAGAGATCACATTTTCACTGTTCTCATTCCCTTCTATGTAGATACTGCTCCTGTAGAAGTAACAAGATTCTCTGCAAGGGAAAGTAGTCTTTCTCACGTGTTTGTGCACATTGGGAAAGCAGGATATTTCTTACTGTATTGATTCCTTTTTCAGAGCACCTTGGGTTGTAATTCTTTGAGGCTACAGAGAAGCAAAGAACTTTCAACAAGGTGAATATCTCTTAGGAAGGTGTATGAGTGGTTGATGATAGGAAACACTGTACACAGTTCTCGATAGCTGTCATAGATCTGTCTGCTGACCTGAGACACATGCACAAAACACTTAAATATGTTTTGATTGTCGGTGTACTTCACATGCCATATAGCTGTAGCTTGGAAATTTCTATGCTATTTGACTGTGAATACCCTTTTTTTGTTTTGTTTTGTTTTTTAGTTTTGCCAAACTATATCCATTTTGTTTGTTTTAAAGGCTCCATACTAGGGAAGAGGAGGTCATCTGTTCATTGCCCACTTGCTTTTTTTTTTTAACTGGAGTATAGTTGATTTACAATGTTGTGTTAGTTTCAGGTGTACAGCAAAGTGAATCAGTTATACATATACATATATACACTCTGTTTTGTTTTTTAGATTCTTTTCCCATGTAGACCATTGAGTGGAGTTCCCTGTGCTATACAGCAGGCTCTTATAAGTTATCTATTTTATATATAGTAGTGTGTGTATGTCAATCCCAGTCTCCCAATTTATGCCTCCCCCGGCTTATACCCTGGTAACCATAAGTTTGTTTTCTATATCTGTGACTCTACTTCTGTTTTGTATATAATATTGTTTCATATTAGCAGGGAAGGTAGTGGTCTTATAACTGGAAGGAACACATAATGATAGAATCTTTGAGAAGGCAATTTAGCAATATATATTGAAATCCTAAAAAGTGTATACTTTTTGACTTAGCGACTTCATATGTAGGGATTTATCCCAAAAAATTTAAGGATGTATATAATACTTAGCTATAGCAAGAATGTTTATAAACAGCATCGTTTTTAACATAGAACAACTTAAATCTTCCAAAGTAGGGGAATGTTTAAATTAATTATAGAACCAAATACCAGTCAATATTTTGAAATGATTTATAAGCTTTATAAGATTTATAAGTATGTTCATTCACATAAAAATATAGTCATAATATATTAACTAAAAGTCAACAAAAATGGTGATGTAGTATGATGCATATGTATATATATAGTTTCTTTAATCTGAATAAAACAATGAAGTGGTATGAAATTTCAATAGTTATTCCTTCAGTGCACTAGTGCTATTAAGTGGATATATTCTTTATCACCCACAACAGCTTTTGAAAGACAGTGGTTAGTATTTGCCAGTGATGTTATTTATTAAATCTATTGCCTGGACTCGGATTACCTTCATAAGTTGCTTGCAATAATTCAGTGGTCCCTCTAGGGGTCTGAAATTCTCAGACTGTGAACTGCTAATTTATTTTAGAGCTTTCTGTTCTTAAACCAAGTATCTTGGTTTAATTAATTCATACATATCTCTTAGCTATAAATTCATTTTCAGGACTAAGTTTCCTCTTACGTAGTTGGGCAGGAACCATTGTTTTGCTCAGCCTGAAGTAGCTGATTCTTATTACTTAGGCATTTTTTTTTTCCCCCCAGTCATGGCTCTGAAATGTGAAGAATCCTTCAAAGCCCAGTTCGAACTCTACCTTTTCCATAGTCTTCCCTGATCATACATTTCCTGACTCTCTCTTACTTAGATGTTAAGCTTCTTAAAAATAAGGGCTGGACTTCCCTGGCGGTCTAGTGGTTAAGACTCTGCGCTTCCACTGCAGGGGGCGGGGTTCCATTCCTGGTTGGGGAACTAAGATCCCGCATGCCCTGCGGCCAAAAAAAAAAAAAGTTGCTAAAAATAAGGGCTAAGTTCTAAACTTCTTTTCATTTCCCACCCCCACATCGATCATATTATCTTGTATACATCAATTGTTCAATAATCATTCTTTGAATTAATTATTCAATAGTGACCAGGATATAGGAAACCTGAGTGATCAATTTAAAGCAACACCTTGAAGAGGAATCTAATGAATAACAACATTAATAGTATCCAAATGTAGTTACTACTGTAAAAATAACAATGTTATTTTTACAGGTGCTTTAATTAAAAAAATAATATAAGGGTCCCCTGTAGATTGAAATCTTATTCTGT
Source organism: Physeter macrocephalus (assembly GCF_002837175.3). NCBI lineage: Eukaryota > Metazoa > Chordata > Mammalia > Artiodactyla > Physeteridae > Physeter > Physeter macrocephalus. The sequence goes on along the minus strand of NC_041224.1, from coordinate 121,462,949 downwards.
GTTTTTGGCATTAATTAAATGGCTATTTAGAATAATTTAGCCTGCAAAGTCCCTGTGTCTATGAGAGTTATGTCTGATGTTTTTAAAAAAATCTGGGAGGGGAATTTATCATGCTTAATAAAACTACATGCTGTTATTACTTGGAGAAGGCCCAATGGCTGACTTTACAACCTTCATTCCAAAATTCTCTTTATTTCTTATAGCTTCCAGGCTAAAATTACTCATGTCTGAGACTTACTTTAGCATTCACACACTAAAACTGAAAGTTTAAAAAAGATGAAGGATGGTGGTGGAATCTTGCTGCTTAATCAGAAAAATCAGAAAAATGTGTCCTGATACTACTTTGATTTCCTTTTTTTAAAAAAATAAAAGATGCCTAATCACATTTAAGTAAGAGAATCCTTTTTGTCTCTCTAAAATCCTTTCATCACCTGCTTTACTATCTCACACTTATTCTGTCATTTTTAATTTTGTGTCCTTGCCACTAATGTGCATTTTCCTTATCCACCAATGTCATCTACCCACTTCCTTCAGGAGAGCACAGCGCAATCCATCTCTCACTTATAACACCATCTGAACAACTTATTATGAGATTCTTAATTTGGCAGACAGGCTGCATTATTTATTCAGAGCTGAAAAGGCACAAAACACATGGTTGAGTTTCCTGAGAAATTTCACTATTTAACACCTCTACAGGGCTGAATCTTTTAAAGCATAGTTTGTTCCACTTGTTTTTACACTTTTTGTTCATTTATGTTTTGGAAAATGATTCAAATAAATGGAAAACAGATAATGTATTTGTAACTTTCAAGCATTCAGTGTATTCTGTAGGTTCAAGTAATATAATTAGTTGCTTATGGGCTCATATCAAATTTTCTGGCATCTCTTACTCAGAACTAAGAATTGAAATGATAATCCATCCTATTTCTTCCCTTCTATTTTTTTTGTTCCCTGTAGATTATCCAGGAAAGTTTGAACCCTAAACATCACAGAATCTTCCTCCATAACTCATGACTCTACTCCATTTGTTTGGAAACAAAGATTTTTCTCTTATAATTACCGTGATAAGCAAAACACCATTTAATATTATTCCTAGAATAATTTCCTATGCAGGGTTTGCCAAATCTCGTGAAACAATGGCAAATAAAGTTTATGTTACCATTTTAAATGTGTGAATTTTAACACTGTACCCTTAAGTATCACATGGATGTGATCTTGTCACAAAATATGCTTTTATCTTAGTGCACTAATGACCATTTTGCCACTTCTATACACTAATCTAATTTTCAGTTATTGTTACAGTTGACCATTCTGTTGGGTAAGCTTTAACCTCATCAATATAAATGTTTACATTGGTATATGGCTAATTCATTTAAAACTCTCACTTAAGACAGATTTAATTATGAATTTTCCTATATTAAGTTGCTATAATTATGTATATATATCATTTATCATTTTCACAATGTTTAAGTTTCTTTCTCTTTGATGTTAAGCATCTTTGAAAATTTATTTTAGAACATGTGGGTATAATTCATGACATTTGTGCTCTCAGTTAGTAAGTTGAACTCTGGTAAAAATGTAGACACTGGGGGGCTTCCTTGGTGGTGCAGTGGTTAAGCATCTGTGTGCCAATGCAGGGGAAATGGGTTCGAGCCCTGGTCCGGGAAGATCGCACATGCCTCAGATCAGCTAAGCCTGTGTGCCACAACTACTGAGTCTGCGCTCTAGAGCCCACAAGCCACAACTACTGAAGCCTGCGCACCTAGCGCCCATGCTCCACAACAAGAGAAACCACCACAATGAGAAGCTCGCACACCGCAACGAAGACCCAATGCAGCCAAAAATAAATAAATAAATTAATTAATTTAAAAAAATTTAGACACTGGGAAAATCTGACATTCACTAAGAATTTGCTCCTTACTTTTTTTTAGATGAGGTTGAGAATGTCACAAATGGTCTTACCCAAGGTAGCAATGTTTGATAACAGTCTTTTGGGGGACAATGATAAGGGAAATCTGAAAACTGCATTCTCCCTTGGTTAGAAAGGAAGAAATGAGAGAAAATGGGTGCTTTGCAATGCTATAACTAAGTGGTTAATGTGCTAACAGCAAGCACATTATTCTGGACGGACTCTGGGGGATCTCCTGCTAGGGAGTACTTCCCAGAGCCTCTGCTGCCAGTGTCCTTGTCCTCACATTGAGCCAAAGCCACCACCTGCCTCTGCGGGAGACCCTCCAACACTAGCAGGTGAACAACAGATATTGAAGGACAGTGCGTGATACTTAGAAGTTTCTCAGGGATTGGTTTGAGATGGCCGAGTAGAAGGACATGCTCTCACTCCCTCTTGAGAGAACACTGGAATCACAACTAACTGCTGAACAGTCATCGACAGGAAGACACTGGAACTCACCAAAAAAGATACCCTACATCCAAAGACAAAGGAGAAGCCACAATGAGATGGTAGGAGGGGCGCAATCACAATAAAATCAAATCCCATAACTGCTGGGTGGGTGACCCACAAACTGCGTAACACTTTTACCACAGAAGTCCACCCACTGGAATGAAGGTTCTGAGCCCCACATTAGGCTGCCGAACCTGGGGGTCCAGCTACAGGGGGAGGAATTCCTAGAGAATCAGAATTTGAAGGCTAGATTTGATTGCAGGACTTTGACAGGACTGGGGGAAACAGAGACTCCACTCTTGGAGGGCACACACAAAGTAGTGTGTGCATCAGGACCCAGGGGAAGGAGCAGTGACCCCATAGAGACTGAACCAGACATACCTGCTGGTGTTGGGGGGGGTCTCCTGCAGAGGCGGGGGGTGTCTCTGTCTAACTGTGGGGACAGGGACACTGGCGGTGGAGGTTCTGGGAAGTACTCCTTGGCTTGAGCCCAACCAGTCCGCCATTAGCCCTAACAAAGAGCTGGGGTAGGCTTCAGTGTTGGGTTGCCTCAGGCCAAACAACCAACAGGGAGGGCACCTAGCCCCACCCATCAGCAGACAAGCAGATTAAAGTTTTAATGAGCTCTGTCCACCAGAGCAACAGCCCGCTCTACCCACCACGAGTCCCTCCCATCAGGAAACTTGCACAAGCCTCTTAGATAGCCTCATTCACCAGAGGGCAGACAGCAGAAGCAAGAACTACTACAGTCTTGCAGCCTGTGGAACAAAAAATACATTCATAGAAAGACAGACAAGATGAAAAGGCAGAGGGCTATGTACCACATGAAGGAACAAGATAAAACCCCAGAAAAACAACTAAATGAAGTGGAGATAGGCAACTTTCCAGAAAAAGAATTCAGAATAATGATAGTGAAGATGATCCGGAACCTTGGAAAAAGAATGGAGGCAAAGATCGAGAAGGTGCAAGAAGTGTTTAACAAAGACCTAGAAGAATTAAAGAACAAACAAACAGAAATGAACAATAAAATAACTGAAATGAAAAACA
>NC_041224.1:121457590-121458763 GCF_002837175.3 Physeter macrocephalus | reverse complement strand
AATAGGAACACAGCATTCTGGGAAACACAAGAGAAGGAAAGGACCTACGAAAACAAACCCCAAACAATTAAGGAAATGGTAATAGGAACATACATATCAATAATTACCTTAAACGTGAATGGAATAAATGATCCAACCAAAAGACACAGGCTTGCTGAACAGACACAAAACAAGACCCATATATATGCTGTCTATAAGAGACCCACTTCAGACCTAGGGACACATACAGACTGAAAGTGAGGGAATGGAAAAAGATATTCCATGCAAATGGAAATGGAAAGAAAGCTGGAATAGCAATACTCATATCACATAAAATAGACTTTAAAATAAAGAATGTTACAGGAGACAAGGAAGGACATTCCATCCAAAAACAGCAGATTACACTTTCGTCTCAAGTGTGCACGGAACATTCTCCAGGATAGATCACATCTTGGGTAACAAATCAAGCCTCCGTAAATTTAAGAAAATTGAAATCATATCAAGCATCTTTTCTGACCACAACGCTATCAGATTAGAAATCAATTATGGGAAAAAAATTTAAAAATCACAAACAGATGGAGGCTAAAGAGTATGTTATTAAATAACCAAGAGATCACTGAGGAAATCAAAGAGGAAATCAAAAAATACCTAGAGACAAGTGACAATGAAAACACGATGATCTAAAACCTATGGGATGTAGCAAAACCAGTTCTAACAGGGAAGTTTAGAGCTATACAAGCCTACCTCAAGAAACAAGAATACTCTCAAATAAACAATCTAACCTTACACCTAAAAGAACTGGAGCGAGAAGAACAAACAAAACCCAAAGGTAGCAGAAGGAAAGATATCATAAAGATCAGAGCAGAAATAAATGAAATAGAAACAAAGAAAACAGTAGCAAAGATCAATAAAACTAAAAGCTGCTTCTTTGAGAAGATAAAGAAAATTGATAAACCATTAGCCACACTCATCAAGAAAAAGAGAGGACTCAAATCAAGAAAATTAGAAATGAAAAGGAGAAGATAACACAGACTCTTCAGAAATACACAGCATCTGCAGAAATACACAGCATCTGAGAGACTACTACAAGCAACTCTATGCCGATAAAATGGACAACCTGGAAGAAATGGACAAATTCTTAGAAAGGTATAACCTTCCAAGACTGAACCAGGAAGAAATAGAAAATATGAACAG
>NC_041224.1:121456528-121457463 GCF_002837175.3 Physeter macrocephalus | reverse complement strand
CTTCACAGGTGAATTCTATCAAACATTTAGAGAAAAGCTGACACCCATCCTTCTCAAACTCTTCCAGAAAATTGCAGAGGAAGGAACACTCCCAAATTCATTCTATGAGGCCACCATCACCCTGATACCAAAACCAGACAAGAATACTACAAAAAAAGAAAATTACAGACCAATATCACTGATGAATATACATACAAAAATCATCAACAAAATACTAGCAAACAGAATCCAACAACACATTAAAAGGTTCATACACTATGATAAAGTTGGATTTATCCCAAGGATGCAAGGATTCTTCAATATAGGCAAATCAATCAATGTGATACACCATATTAACAAATTGAAGAATAAAAACCATATGATCATCTCAATAGATGCAGAAAAGGCTTTTGACAAAATTCAACACCAATTTATGATAACACTCTCCAGAAAGTGGGCATAGAGGGAACATACCTCAACATAATAAAGGCCATATATGACAAACCCCCAGCAAACATCATTCTCAGTGGTGAAAAACTGAAAGCATTTTTTCTAAGATCAGGAACAAGACATGGATGTCCACTGTCACACTATTATTCAACATAGTTTTGGAAGTCCTAGCCACGGAAATCAGAGAAGAAAAAGAAATAAAAGTAATACAAACCAGAAAAGAAGAAGTAAAACTGTCACTGTTTGCAGATGACATGATACTATACATAGAGAATCCTAAAGTTGCCACCAGAAAACTACTAAAGCTAATCAGTAACTTTGGTAAAGTTGCAGGATACAAAATTAATGCACAGAAATCTCTTGCATTCCTATACACTAATGATGAAAAATCTGAAAGAGAAATTAACAAGACTCCCATTTACCATTGCAACAAAAGGAATAAAATACCTAGGAATAAACCTACCTAGGGAGACAAAAGACCTATATGCAGAAAACTATAAGACACT
>NC_041224.1:121445742-121456025 GCF_002837175.3 Physeter macrocephalus | reverse complement strand
GCACCTATGGCCAACTAATCTATGACAAAGGAGGCAAGGATATACAATGGAGAAAAGACAGTCTCTTCAATAAGTGGTGCTGGGAAAACTTGACAGCTACATCTAAAAGAATGAAATTAGAACACTGTAATACCATATACAAAAATAAACTCAAAATGGATTAGAGACCTTAATGTAAGAGTGGACACTATAAAACTCTTAGAGGAAAACATAGGAAGAACACTCTTCGACATATATCACAGCAAGATCTTTTTTGATCCACCTCCTAGAGTAATGTAAATAAAAATGAAAATAAACAAATGGGACCCAATGAAACTTAAAAACTTTTGCACAGCAAAGGAAGCCATAAACAAGACAAAAAGAAAGCCCTCAAAATGGAAGAAAATATTTGCAAATGAATCGATGGACAAAGGATTAATCTCCCCAATATATAAACAGCTCATGCAGCTCAATATTGAAGAAACAAACAACCCAATCCAAAAATGGGCAGAAGACCTAAACATGCACCCCAATGTTCATTGCAGCCCTATTTACAATAGCTAGGTCACGGAAGCAACCTAAATGCCCATCGACAGACGAATGGATAAAGAAGGTGTGCTGCCTATATACAATGGAATATTACTCAGCCATAGAAACGACCGAAATTGGGTCATTTGTAGAGACGTGGATGCATGTAGAGACTGTCATACAGAGTGAAGTAAGTCAGAAAGAGAAGAACAAATGTCATATGTTAATGCATATATGTGGAAACTAGAAAAATGGTACAGATGAACCGGTTTGCAGGGCAGAAATAGAGACACAGATGTAGAGAACAAACGTATAGACACCAAGGTGGGAATGTGGCGGGTGGTGGTGGTGGTGGTGTGATGAATTGGGAGATTGGGATTGAAATGTATACACTGATGTGTATAAAGTGGATGACTAATAAGAACCTGCTGTATAAAAAAATAAATAAAATTCAAAAAAAATCAAGCACATTATTCTAATCATAAGACTCTAATCATAATAAGGCAATATACCCAGATGATAATGATAATATATATATGGAGGCATTTGATTTCTTTTTCTATTTATTTTTAATAAAATATTTCAAACTAGCAAAAAATAAAACCCAACCACGTATCTGTTTCTCAAATTTAACAGATTTTAACGTTTTGTTTTGCATCTGGTCTCTCTCTCAAATAAAATTTTATGGATGCACCTAAATTCTAATGCATTTATCTTTTTTTTTTCCTCCCCAAAGAATCACTATCCGGAAGTTGGAGAGTGCCATTCCACACATGTTTTAGTGCTTTTTCTATTTGTGACTGTATCTATAAACAGTATATATTATTGCTGTATTATATATATGTATATATTTATATATGTGTGTATATATACATATACACATATATAGGGTTGGCCAAAAAGTTCATTCATGTTTTTCTGTAAGATGTTATGAAAAACCCTAACGAACTTTTTGGCCAACCCATATATACTTACACATATATAATTCTATATATTTGCAATTTTCTTGATTTTTTTCACTTGACATTATGTTTTTGAAAATTAAACATACATATTTTAGCTATCATAGTATTATTCCAAGGTGTGAATAAACGCTAATGTATCCCTTACAGGTGGGTTATTTCCTTTTCATATTTTTCACTATTGTAGTGGATAGCTGTGCTCAAGTGTGATTTAGAGACATTCAGAGCATCAGGGGTAGATAGGGAATTTTATTTCAAGAGACTGTCTGCTATCTGTCGAAAATCAAAACACAATTCTCCACACACCTCTTTCTGTTTGAGTCTTCTACTTTAATTTCACCCTGTGTATACTTTGGTTAGTTATGTCCATGTTAAGTTTTGTCTGCTTAAGATGAAGACCATACATTTTTCAATTAAGTGCTGTACTGCTGCTCTAAGCATCTAGAATGATAACCATGAAAAATAACCTTTGTAAAAGGTAGTGCTTTATAGCACTGTAGAAAGATAGCTACTAAGTTTAATTCACTGCTTTAGGTAACTTGTATTTTATATACTTATACTCTACTTGGTTTACTTTATTACTTATAGTATTGCAAAGAGAGAAGGAAACATTTTTTCTCTCCTGTTTTAGTTGTGATTTTATAATATGTTGCACTGGTAAAATTTATTCCCATTTCTTGCCATCTGTGTTAAAGCAAAGGCATTATATGTTTTACTTGAAAGGGAAAAAGCTATTTGTTCCTGAAGGTCATTTAAAGGGCTTAGAAAATAAATTAACTTGAGGTGATTTTATACCATTTAATTACTGTTGATCTTAACAAGAATAAAAATTAAACTGAATAAATTTTAATTGAATAAATTTAAAATATCTTCAATCCAATTACATTCTCATATAGTAGAGCAATTTTAAAAATGCATTGCATCTGACTGGCTCATTCTGGTGTGAGAAGGGCTGTTAGAAACCCCAGAAGGATAAACACTGCCTGCCCCTTTGCTCAGAGAGAACAGCCCTACACCCAGCTCTCTAGCCCTCATAAGAGTATGGTCTTGGGAGGATGGTCTTGCTCTTTTACCACTAGCCTCTCAGTGGCCACTGTGAAAGTTGTAAATGAAGTGCAGCTGGAGAGCTGGCTGTAAATGAGTATTTCTCTCTATAAATCTGACCTCTGAGTGGATGATATAGGAGATTTTTCAAGGAAGTAATTGACACACCATTCAACTTAAAGTTAATTCTAACCACTTTTTATTATCTTGGGGCTCTGCCGGATACACTCTATCCTTTCCTCTGCACTTCCGAAGTGGGGACAGGAGACATTTGGCCATGTATTCTTTGTTATGTAAACAGTAAAAAAGTAACTGATAATCTCAAACCAATCTGGAAGGATAATTCTTTTAAGACAGACTTTTAATTAAGGCAATCACTTTTGCCATATGGAAAGATATTTTTTAAGGTGTGCTGCATGTCACCTTTATGGGGCTAAGAAGTTATATGGAATAAAATAAATACCACGAGGAAGGAAGGAGTGGGGCTCATCATTCCCCTGATACTGAGGCACAAATGGGCAAGTTTCCTCTGTCCTTGGATAACTGTACTGAATTAACTGTGGTTTTTATATTTTAGTTATTGTAGGAAAGAAGATTTTCTTGGTGATTACATTCTGTTTCCTAGAACATACCTAAGGCATAGGGGATCTTAAAAAATGTTCTGGATGTCATCTACTCCCTCCAAAAGGCAAACTAGTTAAAATCCATTGATTTATTAGAACCCCAGTGTAATAGGAATTAATTCTTTTATTGCAATAGTCAGTGTATGCATGCAAAGAATACCTAGTAGGGTGCGACCAAGGACTGCCTTCACAAATGACTGGCTCTGGGCAGAACTTATTTAGAAAAGCCTTCTTAGGCACATTTTATAGAAGATTTTTAAGGATTATTTTGTTGGAGTAGAACATGGATACATATTTACTTACTAAAATACCTGTTTCAATTATTTATTCATAGATTATATTGTATAAAATCCCCTCATTGAGACCAATATTACATACAGCCTTTAGAATAAATATCACTCTTCCCAAGAAGACCAAGCTCAATAGGAGTCATTTGTCAGCTTCAAGCATCTTAATTACTCAGTTATTGGTTCAGGCTTAAGGCTGGATGTGTTCTGACCTCCTGACTTGACAGATAAATCTAGTTTCTCATTGTTGCCTCATTTCGGATGATCATAGGAGGAAGCTATGACTGTCAGAATTCCAATTAGTTGTCAGAGTTAAAGAACTCACCTTAATGGTGCCAGGTAGAAACACCCTATTGTGGATTAAATGAGTACACTTATGTAAAGTGCTTAAAACTGCCTGACACTAAGTAAATATTAGCTGTTATTAGATTATTTGCTGTTCTGAACGATTTCCAAACAATGAGTCAAATCAATAAAGTACATTTTGTATAGGAATGTAGGAAAAATATTTCCCAAACTGATCCTGCTGCCTGAGAGTGGGTAGAGTAGCTTCATAATCCTGGACAAGTGACTGGGAAATGGTTTTCTTTCTAGAGCTAGAACTCTGTGTCTGGACTGCTCTGAATATCAAGGCAAAACAAATGCATGTGTTCATCCTTACAACAACTGGCAATCTGTGAGGAGCGAGTGACGATGTTTTTTTGTTTTGGAAGTTGTAGGATAATGGAGTTTCTAACCCAGCAGTTTTATTTCAGAGAGCCTGTTCAACTTGCACGTGTAAAAATAATCCTTCTTCTGTTGAAGCCCAGAGGGGCTTGATTTCAGCAGCTCCATTGCAGTGCACAGAAGAGAGATCGTTCTAAGAAATGAGCTGTCTGAAAATGCCACAACATGCTACTGCAGCATGGTCATCTGCAAACTATTTTTCGTGTTATATCCAACCTTTTTAATACCAAGGGTCTTTTTAAAATGCCAAAGATACTCCTCCAAAAATACACATGAATCAGTCATTTGCATTTGCTCATAAAACTCTTTTGCCTTTTCAAAGAGCACTGGGTTGGAGACAAGGACATCTTTCTATCTTTTCACTGAGAACCACTAACTCAGAACACCATATAGTCTTCCTAATTTATTTACGTGAGAGCATCATGGGGCATGGGAAATGGTTTTCTTTCTAGAGCTAGAACTATATGCTCCCTTCATACTTTGAAAGACTGAAAATCTGTCGAGCCTTTAAATATCAGTCATCCTGCTCCCTGATATTTTGTATACTATGTTGAAGAATATTGTGATTATCTACTAATGCTTTTTTATGCTCAGCCCTATCCCGTCATAAACGTGTATCCATTTTCTCTTTAGATGATCATTGCCTTTCCGTGCTTCTACTAATTGACTTTTACTAGAGGAAGACTCTTTTTTTCCCATCTCAGTTTTAATCATCACCACCACAGCTCCTTTTATTATCCGTCTGGTTCTCTGATCTCTACTTGTTACTTTCTTCCTTCTTTCTCTAACTTTTTCTTGCTTTTTTTCTCCCTTGTGCCTTAGTTCTTAATTCTCCATTGATCGATCACAAAAGGCTGCCATTCTGTGGACATGAAGAAGAGGAGCTTTTCTTCTGTTTGTGATGTAGGCACTGAGCATCAGGTGCAAATCTTCATGGCTGTTCTTTCTTCCCGAGCATTTACGGCCCTTTGGGGGTATTGCTTCTGGAACAGAGCAGTCCTGGAAGCTTGTGTGTTGCATAGGATTGGTGTCTGGATCTCTGCTACTGGGAGTGGAGATGGTGCCAAGGCTGGAACTTGCTGTGTTTGGTGAGGTAACAGGCTAGAGTAATACTGAAATCAGGAGCTGAGGTACCATGGCTCAGACTGAAATGCACATATTGACAGCACACTGAAACTAAGAGTGGGACCAGGAGAAGAGATGACCATAAGACCAGAGAAGTAGAGTAGTTGAGGTTACACCAGATCCATGGGCTTCCTAGGACCCTAAACAGGCGGCAGAATGCGGAGTCAAGGCAAGTGTCCCACAGTTTAGGGGCCTGCTCTGGACAGTTTCAGAGAAGGGCACTGATTCACTCTTCATTTAAGACGGGAAATGAATCTTGCTATAGTGTGGGCCTCAGGGGCACAAGATTGGCCTCATATAGGGACTGGCAGCCAGCAGGCAGGCTGCCTGTGAGACTGACACTCTTCCCTGAGATGTCTTCTGAAATGCAAGATCCTGGGCTATGAGTCATCCTCACCAAAATATTGCATTGTCAACTGAGTGAGGTTCAACATTTGCTTGAGTTCTGGTCCTGAAAAGGAGTCAGAGCTCCTTTAAAAGGATTGGGAGAGATGGACGAATTTTCATTTAATTTTTCTCCGTGTTATTCCACACACGTTAACTATTAAAAGTGTACTGTGTTGATTGAACAGGGAAGTAAATAAAGGTGACATTCACAAAAGTTAATTGTAAGGACTCTACAAAAATTTATCTAATCATTGCCATTCACACAAGTAAATGCTAATTCTTAAGTTTTTTAAGTTAAGTGATCACTTATTTCAGGGATATGTCTGTGATAGATGAAACAGACAAGGCATCTGAAAAGAATAATTCTAATTTGTGTGTGATTGTGCTGTACTTTGTGTAATAACTTATAATGTGCAGACACCAGGCCCCAAAGAATTCTGTCTGTATACTGAAGGAGGAAGAAACTGAGACCATTTTTATTTTAACATTCATTCTTCATCATTTCCTCAGGGTATTTTAATTTCAGATGGTTCCCTCTTTTCAGAGCCTGTAAGTCTCCTTAGAAAAAATGTTCACCTTGGGGAGGTAGAAATCCCACAATGAATCTTACATGATTCTTTTCCTGGTCAAGGAATATTTAAATGAGCTCAGAGGAAAGATGCGTGTTTTGCATTTTACTGCCTTATGCTCTGCATTTCAAAGATAATCCAAATATCTCAAATGTGTTTTCAGTAAAGCACCCTTTGCTACTTGCAATGTCCTTGAATACCACTGAGTGTATCATCAGTTTTCTAATACCTGTAGCTGAGAAAAAAATCTAACGACCATGAGGCTGTAAAACATAAGTACTCCCCATAGTAAGAGTAAGATAAATGCAGACTCATATTCGTAACACTGGCCTGGAGATAATATCACTCTGTTGGAGCTTATCGTGTGTTTAATGAAAGATACAATCAGACAAATTAAACTCCATATTTTTATTCATATCAGTGCAATTCTTCTTTAGTCCTATCCTTCTACAAGAGGCCCAGTTGCACCACTGCTGCCCCCTGGTCCACCCTTTCCATAAGAACAAGAAGAGCACAGGTAGCCCACCCACAAAGGGCTCAAGATAAATGGAGCGTTGCTGCTGCCCTGGAGAGGGGAAATCAGCTGTCATTGTGTCAGATCACCATTAGTCTTCTATTTTTCTCAGCTAACCACAAGCGTGGTGTGTCTTTTGGGTCTAGAGGCATCTCAGAACCTTGGTGAGCAGGAAGGTACACAGATAGGGTCCCCTCGCTGGTCCTCACTGCTGGCCCATTGTCAGGGAAAAGCAGGTCTAAATTTCCAAAAAGACCTTTAGAGGAGAAGGTGGAGAGAACAAATAGAACATGAGCTTTGATGGATGTCTTTACAGAGCACAGCTTATTAATTAAAGGTTCATCCAGCCCAGTTCATGGGTGTGTTGTGTAGCCGGGCCCTTTCCCTCTCTTCAGTCACATTTGGAGGGTATGGACTGAACTTTCACTGTGTGTCCCATTATTTAGTGTGGTTTTCTCGGGACATTGGTGTTTTGTTCTAAGTGTGTCTCTCTTGTAGACAGTGTGTGGTTATGTTTGGCTTCGGGGTTCAGTAGGAGTCTTTGTTTTTTTCATTGGAAAAGGCAGACCTTGTTGATTTGACAGAAATGTTTGGTCTTAGTTCTATCACCATGTTTTATGTAATGCTTTCTGTTTTTATTATGTATAAAATCTTTTACTTTGCTTTTTACCTAATGATTAACTCTGTGCAGTGTACTGAATCCTCTACGTTTTTAGGCTCATGTATTGATTCCTTATTATGAGCAAGAGTACATTTAAGCTATGTACACTTTTATTAGTGTTTATTCTTATATTTTAAATATGTTTATATTTTTATTTCTTGCTTAATCCATTTAATATCTTTCAACTGTTTGGCTATGAAAGATAAACTTACTTGCACTAACTGTCCTTAACTCTCCCTTCTCTTACTAAAAGTTGTGTGTTTTATCATTTCTGTATTGTTAGGGATTAAGACATTAACATTTTAGTTTGCAATAAAAAAATTTACTATTTGTTTTTCAAGTCCTAAGATTAAATGAATTTAATGATCACAGCCATGCCTTTTTACCATAAAAAGCTTGTTCTCTTTCACTTTTTCAAGAAGCTCAGGGAATGTATATTCATCACACTTTTAAAGAAGTTTATCTTCTGCCTTTATACCTGATCTACATTTTGTCTGGGCACAGAAATCTCAGTTAATCTCATTTAACGCTCTTTTCTTGAGGACTTTTATAAGCACTGCTCCGCTGCCTTTAGGGGACTGTTAGCAGATTCTTATAAATTTCAGGATACAGTTATCAGGCAGTTAACCCAGAAATTCCACTTCTAGGTATTTACCCAAGTGAAATGAAAACATATGCCCACAAAAAGACTTAGGATATGAGTGTTCATAGAAACTATATTCACAGTAGCCCAAGACTAATGAAACCCCAATGCATGTCAGCGGTAGAATGGATGAACAAGTCATGGTGTATTCACACAATGAAATATTACTCAGCAATTAAAAGGAATAAACCACTGATACACACATCAACATGGATGAATTTCACAGACATCATTCGGAGCAAAATAAAGCAAATATCATCGTGGTCAAATGTAGGTTTTGATATCTTTCCACAGGAGCAACATTGCCCCGAGATCCAGAGACCTAGTTTCTAAGCTTTAGTGTACAAACCAGCTTGTGAAACAACAAACTTTGGCGGGGGTGGGTTTACTTTCACCATCTATAAAAGGTGATAATGTAATAGATGATACTATTTTCACTTTTTTGAGGTTCTGAAATCCAGAGGATTTAGTTATTTGTAGTCAACATGAAAAAACATTGGTCTTGCATTCCTTATCATGTGTGAGTTATAGTCTCTAATGACATTCCAATTTTAACACAATGATTTCTAAACCATTGTGTGGAATTGCTACATATTCTAAAAATGAAGAATCCAGGGCTATTAGTGAGTAAGATCAAGTTATATCAGATTCACCAATCTATTTAATTACCCATTTCCTATTAATTGTTTGCTTTTTCATTCTAATAGTAACCAAGCTTTTCTTATATTAGTTATTAATTCAATAAGTACATATTGAATGTCTACCTTGGAACTGTATACAGGCCCATAAATCTGCTTTATTACTGGTTAGGGAATTGACTTTATTATATCTGTTTTCTTCTTAATGAGACAAGACATATGTAAAAGGTGTCTATTCTTTATAAATGAACTTAAAGTACCCTCCAATTATTATAATCTCTCTACATGCTGAATTTTTCTGTCCTGCAGTGAGGTGTCTATTCCTAAAGAAAATTGGGACTCATGGAGGATGTAGCTCTTGGAGAAAAGAAAACAAAAAAGAACATAATAGTAAACATTGCTAGGGATTTTAATGATTTATGAGCCACACACAAAGTCCTATTTAAAGCCATAATTCATGTATAGGTTATGGTTACTTAGAAGAATTCTATTTACTTTGTAAAGGAAATATGCTTGATTCCAACAGTCTTCCATTCAATTAACTGATATTTCCTGCTAAACATTGTGTTTCTTCTAAATACAAAAAACAAACAAACAAACAAAAAGCTTATCATCTGTCTTAAGGATTTCTCAAAATAAGGAAAAGATCTGTAAATACCTTTCTGGGAAATATTTAAGTAAGCAGCTAGAGTTTCGTGTCTGAAATAATTAGTGTCAAGCCTTCCTTGAATTGGAAAGAATGACAGCGATATATATGGCATATTTGTTCCCAGTCCTTCACCCTTTCCTATAATCTCACCTTTTGCCCTTTGACTTTGAGGTTCCTCCTGGTAGGAGTGGAGTATATTTCCCATCCCATTACAGCTGTGAATTGCTTTGACTAATAGACTATAGGTAGGAAGACCAGTGTGCCAGTTCTGAGCTGGATCTTTAAGAAGCAGCACAGGAGGGACTTGCCTGGTGGCCCAGTGGTTAAGACTCCGTGCTTCCACTGCAGGGGGCACAGATTCAACCCCTGGTCAGGGAACTAAGATCCTACATGCAGTGCAACCAAACAAAAAGCAGCACAATGTTTCTGTTCACCCACTTGGCCCTTCTACCATCCCCATGAGAACAGGCCTCAGACATCTGCTGGTCCCAGAGCAGTAAGAGAATGTGATGCAGAAAAACCTCAAGGGCCTTCAGACCAGCTACTGTGAGTATATTTGTTTATTGTTGTCTGCCACTGTATATTTTTTAACATCTTTATTGGAGTATAATTGCTTTACAATGTTATGTTAGTTTCTGCTGTACAACAAAGTGAATCAGTTATATGTAAACATATATCCCCATATCCCCTCCTTCTTGCGTCCTCCTCCCACCCTCCCTATCCCACCCCTCTAGGTGGTCACAAAGCACAAAGTTGATCTCCCTGTGCTATGCAGCTGCTTCCCCAATAGCTATCTATTTTACATTTGGTAGTGTATATATGTCAGTGCTACTCTTTCACTTCGTCCCAGCTTACCCTTCCCTCTCCCTGTGTCCTCAATCCATTCTCTACCTCTCTGTCTTTATCCCTGTCCTGCCCCTAGGTTCATCAGAACCATTTTTTTTTTTT
>NC_041224.1:121445377-121445594 GCF_002837175.3 Physeter macrocephalus | reverse complement strand
TATCAATTTACATTCCCACCAACAGTGCAAGATGGTTCCCTTTTCTTCACACCCTTTCCAGCATTTATTGTTTGTAGATTTTTTGATGATGGACATTCTCACCGGTGTGAGGTGACACCTCATTGTAGTTTTGATTTGCATTTCTCTAATGATTAGTGATATTGAGCATCCTTTCATGTGTTTGTTCGCAATCTGTATATCTTCTTTGGAGAAATGT
>NC_041224.1:121431703-121445342 GCF_002837175.3 Physeter macrocephalus | reverse complement strand
CTGTATATCTTCTTTGGAGAAATGTCTATTTAGGTCTTCTGCCCATTTTTGGATTGGGTTGTTTGTTTTTTAGATATTGAGCTGCATGAGCTGCTTGTATATTTTGGAGATTAATCCTTTGTCAGTTGCTTCATTTGCAAATATTTTCTCCCATTCTGAGGGTTGTCTTTTCGTCTTGTTTATGGTTTCCTTTGCTGTGTAAAAGATTTTAAGTTTCTTTAGGTCCCATTTGTTTATTTTTGTTTTTATTTCCATTTCTCTAGGAGGTGAGTCAAAAAGGATCTTGCTGTGATTTATGTCGTAGAGTGTTCTGCCTCTGTTTTCCTCTAAGAGTTTTATAGTGTCTGGCCTTGCATTTAGGTCTTTAAACCATTTTGAGTTTTTTTGTGTGTATGGTGTTAGGAAGTATTCTCATTTCAGTCTTTCACATGTAGCTGTCCAGTTCCCAGCACCACTTGTTGAAGAGGTTGTCTTATCTCCATTGTATATTCTTGCCTTTGTCAAAGATTAGGTGACCATATGTGCATGGGTTGATCTCTGGGTTTTCTATCCTGTCCCATTGATCTATATTTCTGTTTTTGTGCCAGTACCATACTGTCTTGATTACTGTAGCTTGGTAGTATAGTCTGAAGTCCAGGAGCCTGATTCCTTCAGCTCCATTTTTCTTTCTCAAGATTTATTGCTTTGGCTATTCGGGGTCTTTTGTGTTTCCATACAAGTTGTGAAATTTTTTGTTCTAGTTCTGTGAAAAATGCTGTTGGTAGTTTGATAGGGAATGCATTGAATCTGTAGATTGCTTTGGGTGGTATAATTATTTTCACAATGCTGATACTTTCAATCCAAGAACATGGTATATCTCTCCATCTGTTTGTATCATCTTTAATTTCTTTCATCATTTTCTTATAGTTTTCTGCATGCAAGTCTTTTGTCTCCTAAGGAAGGTTAATTCCTAGGTATTTTGTTCTTTTTGTTGCAATGGTAAATGGGAGTGTTTCCTTTTTACTTCATTTCTGATTTGGATTCCTTTTATTTCTCTACTTTTCTGGTTGCGGTGGCTAAAACTTGCAAAACTATTTTGAATAATAGTGGTGAGAGTGGGCACTTGTCTTGTTCCTGAACTTACAGATAATGGTTTCAGTTTTTCACCATTGAGAATGATGTTGGCATGGTTTTGTCATATATGGCCTTTATTATGTTGAGGCAGGTTCCCTCTATGCCCACTTTCTGGAGACTTTTTATCATAAATGGGTGTTGAATTTTGCCAAAAGCTTTTTCTGCATCTGTTGAGATTATCATTTGGTTTTTACCATTCATTTTGTTAATATGGTGTATCACATTGATTGATTTGCGTATATTGAAGAATCCTTGCATTCCTGGGATAAACCCCACTTGATCGTGGTGTATGCTCTTTTAATGTGCTGTTGGATTCTGTTTGCTAGTATTTTGTTGAGGATTTTTGCATCTGTGTTCATCAGAGATATTGGTCTGTAGTTTTCTTGTGACATCTTTGTCTGGTTTTGGTATCAGGGTGATCGTGGCCTCGTAGAATGAGTTTTGAGAGTGTTCCTCCTTCTGCTATATTTTGGAAGAGTTTGAGAAGGATAGGTGTTATTAGCTCTTCTCTAAATGTTTGATAGAATTCGCCTGTGAAGCCATCGGGTCCTGGGCTTTTGTTTGTTGGAAGATTTTGAATCACAGTTTCAATTTCAGTGCTTGTGATTGGTCTGTTCATATTTTCTATTTCTTCCTGGTTCAGTCTCTGAAGGTTGTACTTTTCTAAGAATTTGTCCATTGCTTCCAGGTTGTCCATTTTATTGGCATATAGTTGCTTGTAGTAGTCTCTCATGATCCTTTGTATTTCTGCAGTGTCAGTTGTTACTTCTCCTTTTTCATTTCTAATTCTGTTGATATGAGTCTCCTCCCTGTTTTTCTTGATGAGTCTGGCTAATGGTTTATCAATTTTGTTTATCTTCTCAAAGAACCAGCTTTTAGTTTACTGATCTTTGCTACTGTTTTCTTCATTTTTGTTTCATTTATTTCTGATCTGATCTTTCTGATTTCTTTTCTCCTGCTAACTTTGGATTTTTTTTGTTTTTCATTCTTTAATTGCTTTAGGTGTAAGGTTAGGTTGTTTATTTGAGATTTTTCTTGTTCCTTGAGGTAGGATTGTATTGCTATAAACTACCCTCATAGAACTGCTTTTGCAGCATCCCGTAGGTTTTGGGTTGTTGTGTTTTCATTGTCATGTGTTTCTAGGTATTTTTAAAATTTCCTCCTTGATTTCTTCCGTGCTCTCTTGGTTATTTAGTAGTGTATTGTTTAGCCTCCATGTGTTTGTAGTTTTTACAGTTTTTTTTCCTGTAATTGCTATCTAGTCTCATAGTGTTCTGTTCTGAAAAGATAGTTGATATGATTTCAATTTTCTTAAATTTACCAAGGCTTGATTTGTGACTCAAGTTATGATCTATCCTGGAGAATGTTCCATGAGCGGTTGAGAAGAAAAGTGTATTCTGTTGTGTTTTGATGGACTGTCCTATAAATGTCAATTAAGTCCATCTTGTTTAATGTGTCATTTAAAGCTTGTGTTTCCTCATTGATTTTCATTTTGGATGATCTGTCCATTGGTGAAAGTGGGGTGTTAAAAGTCCCCTACTATTATTATTTTACTGTTGATTTCCCATTTTATGGCTGTAAGCCTTTACCTTATGTATTGAGGTACTCCTATGTTGGGTGCATAAATATTTACAATTATTATATCTTTTTATTGGATTGATCCCTTGATCATTATGTAGTGTCCTTCTTTGTCTCTTGTAATAGTCTTTGTTTTAAAGTCTATATTGTCTGATATGAATATTGCTACTCCAGCTTTCTTTTGATTTCCATTGACATGGAATATCTTTTTCCATCCCCTCACTTTCAGTCTGTATGTGTCCCTAGGTCTGAAGTAGGTCTCTTTTAGACAGCATATATATGGGTCTTGTTTTTGTATCCATTCAGCCAGTCTGTGTTTTTTGTTTGGAGTATTTAATCCATTTAAATTTAAGGGGATTATCTATATATATATTCCTATTACCATTTTCTTAATTGTTTTGGGTTTGTTATTATAGGTCCTTTCCTTCTCTTGTGTTTCATGCCTAGAGAAGTTCTTTAGTATTTGTTGTAAAGCTGGTTTTGTGGTGCTGAATTCTGTTAACTTTTGCTTGTCTGTAAAGGTTTTAATTTTTCTGTCGAATCTGAATGAGATCCTTGCTGGGTAGAGTAGTCTTGGCTGTAGATTTTTCCCTTTCATCACTTTAAAAATGTCCTGCCACTCCTTTCTGGCTTGCAGAGTTTCTGTTAACCTTCTGTGGTTTCCCTTGTATGTTATTTGTTGCTTTTCCCTTGCTTCTTTTAATAGTTTTTTTTGAATTTAATGTTTGACAGTTTGATTAATATGTGTCTTGGCTTGTTTATCCTTGGATTTATCCTGTGTGGGACTCTCTGTGCTTCTTGGACTTGATTGACTATTTCCTTTCCCATGTTAGGGAAGTTTTCAACTATAATCTCTTCAAAATTTTCTCAGACCCTTTCTTTTTCTCTTCTTCTTCTGGCACCCCTATAATTCGAATGTTGATATGTTTAATGTTGTCCCCAAGGTCTTTGAGACCATCCTCAATTCTGTTCATTCTTTTTTCTTTATACTGCTCTGTGGCAGTTATTTCTACTATTTTACCTTGCAGGTCACTTATCCATTCTTTTCCCTCAGTTATTCTGCTATTGATTCCTTCTAGAGTTCATAGTTCCCATTATTTTTGGTGTCTGCCCCCAGTGGGTGAGGTTGGTCCAGTGGGTTGTGGAGGCTTCCTGGTGGAGGGGACTGGTGCCTGTGTTCTGGTGGGTGGGGCTGTATCTTGTCCTTCTGCTGGGAAGGACTGCATCTGGTGGTGTGTTTTGGAGTGTCTGTGAACTTAGCATGACTTTAAGCAGCCTCTTTGCTAATAGGTGGTGTTGTGTTCCTGTGTTGCTAGTTGTTTGGAATGGGGCGTCCAGCATTGGAGCTTGCTTGACATTGGGTGGAGCTGGGTCTTAGTGTTGAGACAAAGATCTCTGGGAGAGCTGTCGCCGATTGATATTATGTGGGACCACGAGGTTTCTGGTGGTCCAGTGTCCTGGACTCAGCCCTCCCACCTTGGAGGCTCATGCCTGACACCTGGCCAGAGCACTGAGACTCTGTCAGCCATACAGCTCAGAAGAAAAGGAAGAGAGAAAAAAATGAAAAACAGAAATGAAAAAAATGAACAGACAGAATGCTAGGACAAATGGTAAAAGCAAACCTATACAGACAAAATCACGCAAGGAAGCATACACATACACATTCACAAAAAGAGAAAAAGGGGAAAAAATATATATATATAAGGAAGAGAGCAACTAATCCAACAAACAAATCCACCAATGATAATAAGCACTACATACTAAACTAAGATAAACATAAAAACAGAAATAAATTAGATGCAGAAAGCAAACCCCAAGTCTACAGTTGCTCCCAAAGTCTACCACCTCAATTTTGGGAACATTTGTTGTCTATTCAGGTATTCTTTAGATGCAGGGTTTATCAAGTTGATTGTTGGGATTTAATCTGCTGCTCCTGAGGCTGCACAGAAAAATTTCTCTTTCTCTTCTTTGTTCGCACAGCTCCTGGGGTTCAGCTTTGGTTTTGTCCCCACCTCTACGTTTAGGCTGCCCTCAGGAGTCTCTTCCCCTCCCAGACAGGAGGAGGTTAAAGCAGCATCTGATTAGGGCTCTGTTGCTCACTCAGGCTTGGGGGAGAGAGGGGTACGGTAGTCATAATTTGTATGTGGGGCAAACCTGAGGAGGCAGAGGCTGTTGTGACATTGCACCAGCCTGAGGCAGGCCGTTTGTTCTCCTGGGGAAGTTGTCACTGGATCACGGGGCCTTGGCAGTGGTGGACTGCACAGGCTCTGGGGGTGTGTGGATAGTGACCTGCGCTTGCACACAGGATTCTTGGTGGCAGTGGCAGTAGCATTAGCAGTTCATGCCCATCTCTAGGGTCTGAGCTGATATCTGTGGTTTGTGCCTGTCTCTGGAGCTCACTTAGGCAGTGCTCTGCCTTCTGTGGGCACACTGGGAAGGAATCTCCTCTCCTCGCACACCCCGAAACAAAGGTCTCTTGCCTCTCCGGCTGGTCCAGACTTTTTCCCTGACTCTCTCCTGGCTAGCTGTGGCGCACTAACCCCCTTTAGGCTGTCTTCATGCCATCCTCAGTCCTCTCCCTGGGGTCTGACCTCCGAAGCCCGAGCCTCAGCTCCCAGCCCCCATCCGCCCCGGCAGGTGAGCGGACAAGCTTCTCAGGCTGGTGAGTGCTGGTCAGCACTGATCCTCTTTGTGGGAATCTCTCCGCTTTGCCCTCTGCACCCCTGTTGCTGCGTTCTCCTCCGTGGCTCTGAAGCTTCCCCCCGGCTCACCCCGTCTTCACCAGTGAAGGGGCTTCCTGGTGTGTGGAAACTTTTCCTCCTTCACAGCTCTTTCCCAGAGGTGCGGGTCCCATCCCTATTCTTTTGTCTCTGTTTTTTCTTTTTTCTTTTGCCCTACCCAGGTACATGGGGCTTTTCTTGCCTTTTGGGAAGTCTGAGGCCTTCTGCCAGCATTCTGTAGGTGTTCTGTAGGAGTTGTTACACATGTAGGTGTATTTTTGATGTATTTATTGGGAGGAAGTTGATCTCCATGTCTCATTCCTCCTCCATCTTGAAGGTATCCTCTGCCACTGTATTTTTGAGAGAGCGGTTTATAACAGCATTATTGTGACAGTAGCTGACTGATTCAGGCAAGAAACACAGACAGCAATATCATCTCCTGAAGTTCATTTTAACAGAACTCCCTCTCAGCTATGATACACAGGTCAAACAGAGGAAGAGGTTTTTAGCATGGAATAAAGGCATTTTTCACCATGCCATGGTATTGTTTTTATTTTCTTTAAATAAGTGGTTGCATGACAGCTTCTGAAACCTCCTAATTATTTAGTTCATTCAAAAGCAGCAGACAAGCATCTGTGTGTGTAAAACGTATACATTCTATTGTATTTTCCTATGAAATTACAAAACTATGTAATCCATCTTTGTAGACTATGCCCATGTCCCAGAAGTCTGCATGGGTGATCCGACCATTCCAGCTGCAGGACAGACACAGTCTTCAAAGGAGACACCTGCAAGTGTGATGAATAGAACCTAAAAAGACTACCCTATATTTTGAACATTATAGAAAACTATATGTGTGTGAGAGAGGAAAGAGAGGGGGACAGACTGATTTTTAATGGAAGGATATATAGTACACACAGTTCAGCACAACTTAAGAAACAGTTCTGGGGAAACACAAGTTACAGAGGCAAAGAGGAACAAATTGAACATAAACCATTGACAATCAACAATACATAGACAGGAAAGAAAAAAAAGATGATAGATGTTGCAAGTAGCTGACTCCTGGTACAGAGACAACCCACAAGCTTTTGTTCTCTCAAGGCTAAAAGCATGTAGCAAATCAACTTATCTGTGTGGAAGAAAAAGGTCAAAAGGGTCAAAATGTCCTCTGATATCCACTTGAAAGGATAGGTGAAGGAGAGGATAAGGTGAGATATGATAGAGGCAGAGACTTAGAGTACCAAAAGAGAAGTACATTGATGTGAGGGAGGGATGAAGGGAAAGATACCCATGTAAGTCTTGTTTCCCATTTTAGTGAGAAGGACACTCATTCAGCAGTGTTTATACAGGCAAGGAAGATCACAGAGTCCTGCAGGCAAGGATGAGAGAGCAAAGGTCTTAGTGGGTAGAGGTGAGAAGTGGTCAAAGAGAGCAGGCTAGCTGCAAATAGCTGTTCAAAGCCTGATAAGAACGGAGGACAAGTAAAAAAAGAGAAAAGCAAAAACAAATCAGAACACAAAACCTTATTAGTAGTAGAAGCAATAAAAAAAATTAGCAATTGTAGAGAGTTTGATCTTGTATTTCCCCAGAAAGAAAAGTTCTTTAATCTTTGTGGAACATGTACAATACCCTCTTGAAGGGATAGCTATTTATTTCCTTTTATAAAACATTTGTACATTATTTTCTTTTTGGAATGTAATAATTGTTACATTCAAAAGAATTTTTGTGTCTACACACACACACCTGAATTATAAAGTACAATAATAAAAATGTTTACTCACAGACACACCACCCAGACCAAAGAACCGGAATGTTACAATAATTATGCATCTACCAATGCGCTGTACCCTTTTCCTTCCCTCTGGCTCTCTCGCATAGTTAACCTTTTTCCTGAATTTTTTTTTTTTGGTAGAGATTTTTCATGTTAATGGATGAAATGACTTGTTATTTATTTATTTATTTATTTTTGGCTTCATTGGGTCCTTGTTGCTGTGAGCGGGCTCCCTCTAGTTGCAGCGAGCGGGGGCCACTCCCCATTGTAGTGTGTGGGCCTCTCACCACAGTGGCCTCTCCTGTTGTGGAGCATGGGCTCGAGGCACGTGGGCTCAGTAGTTGTGGCATGCAGGCTCAGCAGTTGCGGCATGTGGACTCTAGAGTGCAGGCCCAGCACTTGTGGTGCATGGGCCCAGCTGCTCCGCAGCATGTGGGATCTTCCCAGACCCAGGCTTGAACCCATGTCCCCTGCATTGGCCGGCTGATTCCCAACCACTGCACCACCAGGGAAGTCCCCTTTTTCTTGACTTTTCACATTATTTTTCTGCACCGCGTATACTCAATGAGATTTCTAGGATTTCCCTACCAGGTTGAGTTGAATATATTCCAAATCTTGTTTTTGTTTTTAAACATCAGGAAAAAATAAAAGATCCAAGTCAATTCAATATTTTTACATTTCTTAACCAGCCACTTCCCCATGGTCCGTTGAACTTTCCTCACCACCCTGGCCCTCTGAATGTCAGCATGATGTGTTGGCATGGCTGCTCTACTCACCTTAACATAAAAGGAGTCTACATCCCAGGTGATCTAATTGGCAGTGCTGAACTCTTCAGATGAGATTTTCATCCCTCATTGGTACCCAGGGAAAGTGGCTTTTGGGAGTCAAGAATATTTATAACCAAAACAAAATGAAGGCTGTTTGTTAAATATGGTATGTATTTGAAAACAGAATGTTTTGCTGCATTTGTAGCAAATCACGTGTATAAATACAAGCATATCCACAAGCTCTTCCTACCTGCTGTATCCACATTTACTCTGCAAGATTTACAGATACCTGCGTTTAAAGCCACCATTATTTCTACTTTCTGGGACTTAATTTTTTAAATATGAAATATTAAATGACTAGATTTAATAGTCATTTAACATTTAAATACAATAATGATGTAGAACTGGGAAAGAACTTCCTTAGCAACTAAAAAGAAAAAAGAAAAAGAAAAGAAAGGAAAGGGAGAGAGACAGAGACAGATGGAGACAGAGACACACAGAGGGAGAGAGTCTGTGTTATATTTCACTGTAAATCATTCTACTTCTTGATTCACTTAATTTGTATAATACTACCTGTTTTGTGCAATGTCAAGGTTTCTAACTTCTATGACTCATTCTTCTTGAGCAAAATAAAATTTTCTACTTTTGTTTACAAAACGTCTTCACTTAGGGTAGACCCAAATATGTTTATATTTTTTTCAAGACTTCACATCTGATAAAACGATCACATTTGCTGTGTTTAAAACAAGTCAAACTGTATATAATGCAATTAATATAATGTATTGTTCTTAAAATAAGAGAGTGATATTTAGTACCTAAATAATACAGTGTGTCTTGTCCACTGCAGTAGGCCAATCTCATTTTCATCTCAGAAAAGAGAATGTTACAAGTAGCTATAAATTAATGTTTTCCTTGTAAAGCATCAAATTACATAGTGTCTAAGAAAGTGCTTAGAAATTCTAATATCAATGCATATCAGGAATAAATGCATTGCTCTACATAAATGATCTTTTGGGAAATTTCAGAAACGGATATTCTAATAAACTAAATTTTAAATTGGTATATTTTTGGTTCAATATCATTAGAAATATCCTATTGAAAAAAGATACTCTCAGTGATAAGGAACTTTTGAACCCTTTCTCTGATGGAAGTACAGTCGTTGAAACTTCGTATTGGTGAAATATGCAGTAAAATCAACTGATTAAAAAAATCAAAACTATTTCTCAAATTGTGTCCACTTTAACCCACTGTCAGGGCAGAGGTTTCTCTTATTGACCTCTATGATGCTCCTGATAGTGAAATACGTTCCCTTCTCACCCCCTTGAAATTTCCCTTAACCACCACCAATCCCTTATTTCATCACATTGAAGAATTTTTGTCATTATTGTTTTTTAAATGTGTTAAATTACTTGTTCTCTAAATTATGCTCCAGATCATCCAACAGTGAGCTTAAATATCTTAAACTTTACAAAAGACAATTATAGAATACATTACATTGTACAATCAATAAAATACCAGAAAACTCAGCTCTTGATCTTATATTTGAGCTAATGTAATTCAGGAGAAAGGTCTTTATTATTTGCTTTTGTGCTTTCAAGGCATTATGGGAACCTATAAATACAATAATTACCTTTTAAATAGCTGTTCCATCTTCAAAGCACAAAATCTTTGAGTTTTGCCAGATAATCAGTGAAAACTGACATAGATTACTGCTACCTTTTTTGTTTCATTTGTCAGTATGGCTTATCACTTAAGCTTTTCATTCTATATTCAGCACATAATTGAATGAAATGTAGTTTAAAATGAAATCTATTCCCATTTATGAGAACATTCACTTATTAAAGGTTAAATAAAAGTTGAAGAGCGTTGAACTTATCTTGAATACAAACGACTTAGCTTTGACTGTTTAAACATTTAAATATTTAATGATTGCTTTCCAGCAATAATCAAGATTCTCCATGTTCCTAAATACATAGGCATATATCTTTATATATTAAGTGATGTGCGAAAATTAATTGATGTGCGACTTACATTGATTAAGTGTAACATTAAGTGTTACATTGATTTTTTTTTTTTTTTAGTATTTTTGGGAATAATTTAATTAATTAATTAATTAATTTGACAGTGCTGCACAGCTTGTGGGATGTTAGTTCCCCGACCAGGGATCAAACCTGTGCCCCCTACAGTGGAAGCACAGGGTCCTAACCACTGGACCACCAGAGAATTCCCTGGAATAATTTTGGAAAGTAATTTAGATAATCTCTTACTAGTTCTGCAATCTTTGTGTTTATATACATATATAAAAATTAGAAAATCTGTTACTCTCTTTTGTACTTACACTATCATATGTTACTTAACTTAATGTAATATATTCTTAGTGTTTTTTCTTAGTTTAAAAACATAACTGAAGGAAGATTAATGGATGATTTTTAAAATCCCTTAGAAAGAAATAATAGTAAGCTTCTTTCATTGGGAGTTAATGTATCATGCTACTAGGAATCCAGATCTATCTTTCTTCCTACCTTATGAATTTTCCTTCTGATAACTTTGCATAAAATGGATTTTGAGAAAATATAATTAGTCATATTTAATCCAGAAAGAAATGAATGACATTCACATAGTTGAGCAAATTTAAATTGCAGAACTTGTTTTATTATTGTGCATCTCTTGGAATACAGTGCCCTGAAATAATTTTCACATTTAGTCAAACTACTGCTTGAGAGCAGTAATTAAAACAAGTGAATGCATCATCTTTAATTATATCTAATTTGTATGTTGCCTATAAACACTGTTGAGACGATCTCAATTGGGATAGAGTAACGCATATTTAAAGTAGTATCCATAATTTCAGAAATTTTAGACTATAATAGTACTTGTTACATAGACAGTGTTTACAAACTAGCCTTATTTAGAGAGGAAATACATAAGAATATCAATAAACAATGTGAGGGTTAAGAAATTTTCCTGGGTCATTAGCAAAGAATCACCTCTTAGATACATTGATGTCGAAGATTGTTTTTCTTTTTTCACTGATAAATATAAAGCCACTTTGAATTAACATGACATTTTCCTTTGCAAGAACTCAAAAGACTTGCCATTGTTGTTGTTTCAATAATATTCTTGTGGGGAGTAGATAGGGGAATTTTAAATGTCTAGAATTCATTTTTTTATGATAAGTGACTTAGAATCAGAACTAGTGTTCTAAGGACACTTGGACAACATTGTGCCCTATATTCCCCCTCAGTATCTCTGATGGGTAGGCATTTGTTCTCTCCTTAAATATGAAGAATGACAGGGAACTTACTTCTTCACAAGGCTCTTTATTCACTTGTGATTTGGGTTGATTGCAATTGCTCCAAAAAACTCCTCTCTCCGTTGAGACATTATCTACCTCTTTATGACTTTTCAGTCATTAATCTTAACTTTTACTTTCAGAGTCTTACATTAAGATTCACCCTCCAAGCCTCTCCAGAGGCTTTGTGCTCTAGTGGAAAGAAAAATGACCACAAACCAGCACACCTGGGGTCAGCCCCAGTTGTACCACTTTCAGCTGTGAGACATTAGGCAAGTGGCAACTCTGTGCCTCAGTTTCTTCATCGATAGATTAAGAATAATGATGCATGCCTACTCTCCCTCCCTGAGTTAGACAGCTATTGTAAAAATCAAATAAAATAGCCTATGGAAAATATTTCTTTCTGAAATATAAAACGCCAGGCAAGTAGTTTATTGTTTGCATTAATAGTTCTTCAACTCACATTCCCCTCTAAGTCTTCCCTTCTCTAGGGCAAACATTCCATATATCCTTTACTATTCTCTGTGGATTTATGCTTCTTCACCATTTTAAAGCCTCTTTGGTTTGTCAGTGTTTCTGTTCAGATGATTTCCAGAAGGATGACAGTGCTGGGTGCTTATGTTTATTTTGTCATTTAATCCTCAAAACATCTATTATTATCTCAGACAAAAGAAACCAAGGCTTAGAGAGGTTAGAGGATGTGTCACTCAGCTAAACTGTGGTAGGGCTGATATTCTAACTCAAGCCTGACTTCAGAGCCTGCACTCTTCAATCCGACGTGATCGTCTGTGCTTGCCATAGGTATAGTGCCGTCATTTTTTTCTTTCATTCAACGTTTGATCATTGAGTGCATTGCTGTAGATACTGGGATATAAAAGGTGACAGGGTAGAGATTGTGTCCTCAAAGAACTGTCCACAGTGTAATAAAGAAGTTAGGTAAGGAAACAAATGATTGTCAAAAATGCAACATGGTAAATGTCATAACAGGGGTGAGAACAACCACACTATTATCTCCTTGTCTGAGTGCTCTGTTTTCACTAATGCAGCTGAAGATTATTTTATTTTATTTTATTATTTCATTTCATTTCATTTTAAAACATTTGTCAACTAGCACCAGGCTGACAAAGTCATGACAGTATTCACACAGAAGACAGACCGCCCCTCACCAGGCACATCATTGAAGGGACTAGTGAATCACAGAGAGGGTTAAACAGGGTGAGCTGTAATGTGCTTTCAGACTTTCGGATTCTATGAGCTTGAGCTAGAGTCAAATAAATCCTGAAGTCATATTTAGCTACACTAATATTCCACAACCCTACACAACTGCAGTTGATTGTTTAGAAGCTAAGTGCAAAACTTGACATTTTTCCCTTATGAAATTCCTCCCTGTCAGATGTAGTTTGATGTGCTTTCGGGAACTGCTTTTATTATTTTTTTATTTTTATTTTTTTGTGTGTGTGTGGTATGCGGGCCTCCCTCTGTTGCGGCCTCTCCCGTTGCGGAGCACAGGCTCCGGACGCTCAGGCTCAGCGGCCATGGCTCACGGGCCCAGCCGCTCCGCGGCATGTGGGATCCTCCCAGACCGGGGCGCAAACCCAGTTCCCCTGCATCGGCAGGTGGATGCGCAACCACTGCGCCACCAGGGAAGCCCTCAGGAACTGCTTTTATCATCCAGCCTGATGGCTCTCAAGTCCAACCTTGTGTCTTCTGTAAATGTTATCTGCATGCCCTCTTCGTCCTCATTCATCCAACGGAATTTATTAAGAATTTGCTCTGGGCCAGGTGCCATGCTGATGCAGGTAGGAGAGGGACTCTCAGATCAGTTAATGGAAAAGTAAAGTGTCATGGTCAGTACCATAATTGAAAGATGCACAGGGAACTAGGGGAGCACAGAGAAGGTGGCACCCATTCAAGGCTGGAGGTGGAGATGGGACAAAGGGGGAAGACTGCCTGGCTTGGTTTTGAGACACATATAGAGGTGGGAGAAGAGGGGAAACAGAGGAGCAGCCTGTGCATGGTGAGGAGCATGGGGAGGATGGAATTTAAGGGAGTGTGAACTCATTCAGTAGGGCTGTAGTATGGGAAGTAAGGGGGAAATAGAACGATGCTGGACGGGTCTTTCAAGAGCCACTGAATGAAGCTCACCAAACCGCAATTGAGACCTGACTCCAGACTCACATCAGCGAGCCCCTTTGTGAGTTAGGCCTAGTCTTTTGGACAAAGGACTGTACTATTTACTCATGCTCAGTGCTGTTACATAGGTCAAGAAGAAGGGGGAGGGCTTCCCTGGTGGCGCAGCGGTTGCGCGTCCGCCTGCCGATGCAGGGGAACCGGGTTCGCGCCCCGGTCTGGGAGGATCCCACGTGCCGCGGAGCGGCTGGGCCCGTGAGCCATGGCC
>NC_041224.1:121409570-121429413 GCF_002837175.3 Physeter macrocephalus | reverse complement strand
CCCAGCAGGGGGAGGCCCGCACACCACAAAAAAAAAAAAAAAAAAAAAAAAAAAAAGAAGAAGGGGGAGAAGAGGAAGGAAAGGATAGTGAAGAGGAGCGGAAGAACAAGGAAAAGAAAAGGGACTTCTGACTACAAAGTGTAAAAATACAAATCTGCAAGGGACACACTTCAGGCAATAGAGAGAGTGCACCCTAAATGTCAAAAATGGGAGAATTATCTGGGAGGGTGCCAAAGTCTCAATCTTGAAGCAACAGCTCAATTCTGCTTCTAAGAAGCCTTACACATTGTATATGTTTATTTAAAATGAGGTAAGAAATTAGAAATAGATTCACTATGGCAACTAACCTACCCCAATGTAAAAATAAATTCTAATGACAGCCTCTTATAGGTAATCTTGCTCAACTGGTAAAATTATAGGAAAGCCAATCCTGTGATAAACTCAGTTAATTTTTTGATGAAAAATGACAGGAAAATATTTAGAAGACACAATGAAGAAAGCTAGGGACAATTTTTAACATTGATCATTTATCCTAAATTCATCAATTGCAATGTATTCCTAATAGTAAATTGTCACCAAGATGTCTTGGTTTATTTACATTTTCCAGGCATGTGGCAGTTAGGTAGAATCAAAATTAATTAGACAGTTTAAAACCACTTGAGTAGATTCGTAATAAACCTGGCTTCTACTACCACATAACCTATGGGACTGCCCAAAAGTTTTATTCAAATGAAACATCGAAATTTAAAGAAGACTTCAGAAATTCCTTATCTTCTTTATTTATTTGAGTTTTTCCAAAGGTGCTTTCCTCCTTCAGAAATTCCCGGCAATTTCACCCTCCACTTAATAACTGCTTGGCAGTAATATCATAAAGTCTTATATATATGGTTTTTTAAATCTTGTATATGGGCATGGATGTTTTATCTCCCTCTCTAGATTTCAAGTTAAGGGAAATTGGGGAAACACCCTGGACCAGTGTTAGGCTTCTTTTCTCTGACGAACATCAGCCAGAAGAATAATATGTACAAAATATATATGCATTGAAGTTGAAGTTCTCTTTCTGTAATCACCTCTCAGAATATTAGAGCCAGATGTGAACAACTATATCCTTTCCATGGAACCTTTCTCTGAAACACCAGGAAGTGTGTTTTACGTGCCTTTGTCTTCTCACTAGCAATTCACAGACCCACTGTTACCCTGTCTTCTTTTCTCTCTAACATTCTCTGGTACAGGTGCCATCATTTCTGAACCACAAGTTTAGATTGATTTTAGCTGGTCCTTTGTTATGTAAAGCATGCATGAAGTGACTCTGCTCTGATTCTTTTATTTCCAATGGCCTCTTAAAATGTTTAAAAAATATTTCTCCAATATCCTGCTTTTATGCATTTCTCTTCAAGCCAGTATCCCCCCACATTGCCATCTTCTTAAGCACATTCGAAAGATAAGTTTTCCTTTGTTGTTTTGACTGTTTTGTATGCATAGGAGTAATTCACACTGATCTGTGTACTTATAATTGAAATATATAAGAAAATATCGAGATATATCATGGTAGCAAACACTGCTGGCTTGATGGAGGCTTTAACTTCCCATTATCCTAATTTCATCTTCTTCCTCATCAAAGGATACTGAAGATATCTGCTTATTTCATCTTCTATTTATAAATTATCAGTACAATTGAATTTTTCTTGGTTTCTCCTTCTTCTGGGTTAACCTTTATTTTCTTGCCTTTTGTCTAAATTCCCTGGCATACATTTACTCCTCTGTGGATATCCCTCCACGTTATAGCTGAATTGCCACATCCTTTTCTGTGTCCCAATTACATACTGCACAGATATCCAGCACCTATTATGCTTTCCTATGCAAAGAGTAATAAGCATTGTTCTTGCTGTACTTGCTGTACTATCCTAACGTCCTACCTAACGGCACAGCATAGCTAGCACATAATACAAGTATAACGCATAGCTTACTAAATAAATGGATAAGTGTTCTCATCCTCAACTGGGCTGGGCTTGCATATAGATTCAAATTTTCCTTGTCAATTGAGGCAAATACTACTTTCCTACTCCATGCACTATATATTAGGCCTTAGCAAATGCCATCGGGCCTAACTTTATAATGCAGAATACTCCATGGTGCAGATGACAATCATGGTACCCTTCATTCACATGGGTTGAGCTTCCACAAACTATAAAATACGATTTTTCACATATATTCAGCCATTTTTTTCATGAGAGACAGATTTTAGATGTTTCTTCTGTGATTGACAGTAAAATGAATGGCCAGATGTTTTATTTAGAATTAGTAAAAACACGTATGTACTGTGTATGGCATATGGAGGCAGGAGAGTGTAATATTACAGGATCTGGAATTGAACTTCTGGGTTCAAATCCTTAGTCCTTCCTTTATCAGCTGTGCTACTGTTATGGAATGAATCATGTATCCTCAAAATTTATGTGTTGAAGCCCTAACTCCCAACGTGGCTACTTATGGAGATAGGGCCTTTATGGAGGTAATGAAGGTGAAATGAGGTCATAAGGGTGGGCCCTAATCCAATACGTCTGGTGTTCTTGTTAGAAGAGGAAGAGATACCAGAGGGCTCACAAGCTCTCTATACACAGAGAAAAGGCCATGTGAGGACACAGTAAGAAGGCAGCTGTCCACAAGCCAGGAAGAGAGGCCTCAACAGAAACTGACCCAACTGGCTCCTTGGTCTTGGCCTTCTAGATGCCAGAACTATGAGAAAATAAAATTTCTGTTGTTTAAAACATCCAATCTATGATATCTTGTTATGGCAGCCTGAACAGACTAATGCAGTGATCTTCTGCAGATTATTTAAATTGTTTTTATCCTTAGTTGTTGCTTTTTTCTTTTAATTGTAAAATAGGTATGATAATACTATACTGTATATCATACAACTGCAGTGAAGAGATAATTAGATGGTGTGCCTGGCACATAATAAGTGCTCAGAAACCATTAACTACTATTATTACTTCACTGAAAATCATCCACTGTGACCTATTTCTTGTGACTAAGAGCCGTTGAGTCACATTTGGGACAATTAGGTCAAGAGAAACTTAACCAATAAGAATTCTGCAAAGTCTTGGTAACTCCAAGTACGTGCACACACATTGCTAACTATGGAAACTCCAAATATGCTGTAGTAATAATTGAAGAGGCACTTTATAGGCACATTAATCAATTAAAAAGACAATTTACCTCTGGCTAGGAAGTAATTATTATTAATTAGTAATAAATTAATAAGGTTACAACCATACAAAAAAGAATGAGAAAGAAGGTGATAGGCAAAGAATGTGAATCAGATTTTGCCAAGAATGTGAATCAGAAGGTTCAAGCTTGCAGACTGATAAAAACAGGTGACTTTAGAAAAATTCACCTTGTCTCATGCACAGTTTTTACCAGGATCTCCTTCATACAGAGTTATACCTCTGCTTATATATCACTATCCCTGCTTTCATCTCTCTACTGAACGTATTAAATTGCAGATGGACTTTCTCTGATGGATAGCCACATATATTAAAGAGACCCATTCCATTAATTTCTCTCTACTAGTCACCTTGATACATGATATCCTCAAAGCTCATCTGGAATATCTTTGTATATTTTTACATAACGAATCATTGTCCATTGAAAGCTCTTATTCTTGATCTAAGTATAAAATACTGTCCCTCCACCTCCTCCATAGCTGATTCCTCTGCAAGTGGTTCATTGCAGTGCCTTGTGTTTGGACCCGTATCACTCAGATCGTGCAGTAGGATTTCTGCAGTTTGGGTCGGTGTTGGCCTTGACAGTGTTCTCTTTTTCCTAATATCCTCCCTTTCTCCTTTTCAGCACATCAGGGCGGGCAAGCCTTGTTTCATGTCACTGGTCACTTCTGCCTTTCTTCCAAGGTGACTAAAAACCACCAGATGTTTGCACAGGCTGTGCTTAGAAACTTTGCTGAAAGCAGTTCTGAGGTCATTTAGATCAGTCACATATTTCTTCTTCAGATAGCAAATTAACTGTGTTCACTTTATGAACTGTGATGTCTGCAGTTAAGTCTCATGACTTTTCCTTTTCAGAATTACATCAATGGCACTACTCTCAAAGTATTTCTTTCTCTTAAAATAGCTGTGTAAAAACACTTCCACTTTCCCACAGTTGTTCATTAAAGTCCATTTTGCTGCCACACCTGTATCCACCTTCATTTTGTGTCCTTGTGCAAGACTGTTGATACCTCTGTCTCTTTGGCCTTTTTTAAAATTTTTTGATGTTTTTATGATTCTGATCATATCTATATTGGTGCCAACCATTTACTGAGTCATCTTTACTCTTTCTTCTTTAACTTCTTTACTTTTTCCTCTAAATGTCTCCATTAGCTATATCTGCAGGTGGGGGCATCTGTTTCACTCCTATAACTTTTTAAGCTGCCCCATAGGCCTCTGGCATCTTGGGAATAGAATAAGACTTACCTACCCTTAATTACGTCTCATATTATAAATGCTTTATTTTAAATAATTTCTCAGAGGTTATTTCATACTCTTAGTATTTGCATTAAGTATTGTATTATTATGGACAATTCTAAATATTTGGGTTTATGGGCCAATTTTTTATTACTTCCCAACCCATTCCACAGTTCTATAAATACACTTAAATTCTCCATTCAACATTACCCATCTTAATAAATGCAGGCATGGTGCCATATTATTGAACAAATTCTCCTTTTTTATATTTCTCTTGGGAAGTGTAAACTTTCACAAATTTGGTCTTCCCTCACTTACTTTGTATCCTCAGCCCTATGTTTTCTGAGCAAGATCACATATCTTTTAACCATAATCATCATGGAGAGTAAAGAAAAAAATAAACCTTTTTGTGACTTATTCTTTGAGAGGACATTTTGGTTGGGGAGAAACTCTCATTTTCCTCATTCTTATGTTTTAATGAAAGGATTTTCAATCCAATCACCAAGAGAATGGCATACTGAAGAAAACTTCCTCTAATCAACTTCTCAGTGAATTGGAGAATAACTGCAATGAATTCACCCAGTCTCATAGTGGGAAAAGGAGTAAACCATCTGATTGGTGAGACTGGGAACTGGGGAGAGCTTGATATCCACTGAGACCTTGTAGCCAGGGGCTATGGCTGCACTGAAATCAAGGGCCTCGGCATGACCCTCTCACATCTTTGAACTTGCCTTTCGAATCATTTACTGCTGCTGCTTCTTTACCTTTCTCCACATGATGAACATGAAAGACAGACTCTCCCCAGTGTAGTGGGAAGCCTTCTGTTCTCTAGCTTCTCTGATGGGCCTGAGTACTCAAATGTGAGCAATTGGGGACCCACAGCCTAGGCTCAGTGAGCGCCATGGGAAGACTCCACTGTGTTCTCCAGCCACACCAAAAGGGTGTGCTGATTAAAGCTTAGGAATTAGCCAGTTATCTCAGTCTTTGCGAGCCTGCACTATTAGCCAGAATTCAGGACTAAAAGGAAAGGGGGCACGTGGTGGTATTTGGACACCAAACCCCAAGTGAGCCTTCTTTATGTTTAGCCTTTGGGGTGTGTGTGTGTGTGTGTGTGTGTGTGTGTGTGTGTGTGTGTGTGTGTGTTGTGTGATTTGCATATATTTTTAAATTTTAAAATGACTTTAGACTTACAGAAGGGTTGCAGAGATAGTATAAAGAGTTCCCATGTGTCCTTCATCCAGCATCCCTTAATATCAGCGTCTTAACATAACTGTGATGTGTTTATCAAAAGTAAGAAACTAGCATTGGTGCAACACTATTAACTAAACGACAGACTTAATCCCACTAATGTCCTTATTCTGTTCCAGTATCCAATCCAGAATGCCACATTGCATTAGTTGTCATGTCTTCTTAGTTGCCTCTGATCTATGATGGTTTCTCTGTCTTTCCTTGCCTTTCATGACCTTGACACTTTGGAAGAATTGTTTCAGGTATTCTGTAGCATGTCTCTCATTTTGGGTTTGTCTGATGTTTGCTCATGTCTTATAACTGGTGATGTTGACGTTGATCACTTGGTAACCGAGGTGGTATCTGCCAGGTTTCCTCACTGTAAGGTTACCTTTTTCACCCTTTGTAATTAAAAAGTATTTGGAAGAAATTTCAGGGCTATGCAAACATCCTGTTTTTCCATGAACTTTCTCACTAACTTTAGCATTCATTGGTTGATTATGCCCGTAGCAATTATTACTGTGGTGTTCTAATGGTGTTATCTACTTTCCTCATTTCTTCTGCATTTATTAATTGGAATTCTTCTGTAAGGAAAGTTGTCCCTTCTCTACAATTACTTTATTTATTCAGT
This sequence comes from Physeter macrocephalus, assembly GCF_002837175.3. NCBI lineage: Eukaryota > Metazoa > Chordata > Mammalia > Artiodactyla > Physeteridae > Physeter > Physeter macrocephalus. Next base: position 121,423,095 of record NC_041224.1, on the reverse strand, counting down.
CATTGACTTTTATCAGTATATGATCATGAATATTTATTTTATTCTTTGGATTTTAATCCAATTCTATCATCATTTGGCTATTGGGAGATATTTCAATTAACTTATGTGTCCTTTTGACATGCTATCATCTTTTTTAAAATAAGCTATTTTAATTTAGAATAATTTCAGATTTACAGAGAAGTTGCAGAGAGAGTACTGTGAGTTCCCATACAAAATACACCAGAAACTAACACAACATTGTAAATCAACTATATACTTCAATAAAATTAAAAAGAAAAGAAAAGAAGAAAAAGTACCTTTCAGCATCTTTCCCCCATTGTTAGCATCTTACCATGGTACATCCGTCAAAAGTAAAAAACTGATACTGGTAGGTCACTATTAACTAACTCTAGGGTTTATTTGGATCTCACCAGTTTTTCCATTGTCCTCTTCCTGTTTCAGGATCCAGTCTAGTGCATCACACTGCATTTAGTTGTCATGTCTTTGAGTCTTCTCTGGTCTGTGACAGTTTCATGACCTTGACAGTCTTGAGGAGTACTGGTCAGGTATACTGCAGAATGTACTCCATTCTGGGTTTATCTGATCCTTTTATTATGATTAGGATGGAGTTATGGGTTTTGGGAAAGACTGCTACAGGGGTGAAGTGCCCTTCTCCTTATATCACGTCAGAGGGGACCTGATATCCACATGAAATCACTGTAGTAACATTAACTTTCATCACTTGGCTAAGGTGGTGTTTGCCAGGTTTCTCCTACACTATTCTATGCAATAAGTCAATACATGTAGCCCACCCTCAGGGTAGGAGGGCTAGGAATTAAATCCATTCTCTTGGTGGGGAGGTATCTATAGATAACTACAGGTATTATTTAGAATTCTTCTGTGAGGATTATTTGCCTCTTTTCCCCCATCAGCCTATGTTTTTGCACTAGGAATACATCCAATTTTTCTTCTCCGAGAGTCACTTAGATCATGTCTCCAGCTTTTTGTGTTCTCGTGTGTGTATTTTCTTCCTGTTGATTGTCCTTACTCCATGTGTGTTTTTAATTAGTGCTTCATGGATTCTTTGGAACTCTATGTTTCCTTCCCTTTTGAGTCATCTCCTCCACTAGTCTTAGGCCCTAATCGAATGACTAGGCTGTGTTACATTTAGCAGACTGTCTGCACCTCCATTGGGGCCACTCTCTGCTTTCTCTTTACCACCAAAGTTTCTGTGGATACTTTTCTTGCATCTTTATTCCTAATCTGAGGATTTTTAGTCCCAGACAGAATAGTCTCTTTCAACCAAGATCACCTGACATCCTCCTGCCATGATTTTTCTTTCTTTTTTTCTTTTTTTGGCCTCAGCTGTTGTTTACCTCCAGCTCCTCTATTTTCCTTCTTTTTTCCACCCACTCTACCATCTGGAAATCAATGTATTTATTTTCTCCTCCTTCTTTTCTTGGTACCCCAAGGAGTCTCTTTAAAGTCATGTGGGCAGATGTGACTTGCTTAGTTCTTGGACACCCCATTTCCCCATGGTGACCTGGTCCTTGTGCAGCTCTGCCTGTCTCCCTCTTAATTTGGTATGTTTCATACATCCTGCTTTTCTACACAGAGCTAGTACACAATTTAGTTTGTATGACAGATCTGCTCTTGTTCTTAATACTGCAAAACATGTAAACAATTAATTATAAAAATCCTCCTAGTAAAAGTTACTATCACTTATTGAGCACCCAGACTGTGCCAAGAATTGTGCTATCTACTTCATATTCATAGACATACTTAATTCTCATAAGATATTGTTTTCATTTTATAGTTGGTAAAGTAAGACTCAGAGGTTTAACCAAGTTGCTAGGTTCACATAGTTACTTTTAAAATTCCAAGACCATTTTTCCTTACCATGCAGTTCTAAGTCCTTCAGTCATTATTCAGATTAATCTTGAGCTATCTCTATAGCACATTTTCCACTCTCTGGATAGCCTTTGAATTATTGATCCTGTTTAAATAAGAGCACCCTGGTTTGTGGGTAAACTTATTCTTCTCTTCCTATAAAATTTGAAGCTCCCATCAACACCTGACCTTGAACAATAACGAATGAAGGCTTTACTATACACTTCATATAGATGGTCTTATGTAATCCTCTTAACAACTCTTTGCAGTAGACACTAGTATTATCCCCATTTCACATATAAGACAATGAATTTTAAAAGGATTTCGGTAATCTGCTCAATCTAATTACACAAACAAGTTAGTGGCCAAACTGGAATTTGAACTTGGGTTATCTAACTTGGAGCCCATACTCTTAACTAACTCACTATACATCGCAGTTTCTAGGGGCTAACCCTAGCTATGCTAGGATTGCTTCCCCGTAGTTATTTGTGCATACATTATCTGTCTCCTTACCCTTTTATCCTTAGTCTTAACTAAGAATTATCATATGGGAAATAAAATTTTAAGTAGGTCTCCAAGGTTAAATGAAGCATTTCATTTAGAAAGCATCATTTAACATATTCTCAGACTATGATATCATATTCATCTCCAGACCATTGAGGGCAGTTAGTCATAATGGAAGATTAAGAGTTTAAAAAGGTACTAGTCACAAAAGAAAGGAGATCATAGCATCCTGCTTTGATTCACAGATTCTGAGTAATAAAAAGCAGATAGTCACATTAAGCCCACAGATTCATTTCTAAATGGCATATTCTTAAAAATTTCCAAGTATTAGTAATTTATAGGATGCTCTCTCTTGTCAAGCATCTTGAAATTTCATTACCAAGATGCTCAAATACTTCCATTTGCTTGCAATATCATTGTGTTCAACATCGGGTGTAATAATAAGTGAGCGAGGGATTAGGACTTGAAAATCTTTGAAATTACAGAGATATTCATTATTAGGGAATTTGATCATAATGAGATTTAACCTATTACAATTAATTAGTACAGGTTTTCTAAGTGGAGCAGAACCTTAATAATTATTTAGCAATTTCAGTTGTGTGGAAAGCCATGCATATGAAAAAAATCCACTTAGCTTCCAAAAGAGCACAGTGAATTCAAGAATTTGAAGAGATAAAAAGCTGCAGAAGGTGAGTTGAACGTGTTTTCCAACAGTTTTCTCTTGAATTGCTGCATTTATGGTATCTAATAGAAAACAAGGATAGTGGCAAAATGACTAAAATATAAAGTGTGATATATTACTCTCCCAAAACCTTCTGAATAATCACTCCTGCATCAAAAAAATGAAAGCCTCAGCTGTTATCTCTCCCACTGTAATGAAGTATGCAGGTAACTTTATCTCAGGCTCTGCACACACTGCAAGTCCCTTGATTCTGGGATATTGCCACTCAAATATTACTCTACGATATAAAAATGATCGTTTCTGAAAATAGTCAATGCAGCATTTACCTCTCAGACTATCCTCTCCAATAATCCCATTACTACTGATGACTTCCTTACTATCAATGGCAGTCAGGTATCTCCTAGTCACCAAGAGACGTGAAAGATTTTAGATTGTTATTTTTTGAAAAGTGATTGCACACACATTTTATAAATCCCAGGAGTACGAAGCTATACATTATAGAGGATCTCTTCTTCCCATCCTGGCCTCTTGTGCCCCTCTGTCCCTCAAGAGGCAGCCACTGTTGCCAGTTTCTTGCATGTGCTTCCAGAGGTACTCTGCTCTTTTCCACAAGTGGTAGCATTTCAGAGTGCTGTGCAGCACCTTTAAAAAAAATTAGCAGCTTTATTGAGGCATAATTTATATACTATATAATTAATTAAATTTAAGTGAACATTTGGTAATTGGTAGTAAGTTTACAGTCATGGAACCATTGCTGCAGTCCAATTTTTAAACATTTACATTACTCTAAAAATATCCCTGGTGACCATTTGCAGTCATTTCCTGTTCCCGCCCCGCCCCCAGAAACCACTAATCTACTTTCTGTCTCTATAGATTGGCCTTTTCTGGACATTTCATATAAATGCAATCTTGTAATATTTGGTCTTACGTTACTGTCTTCTTTCACTTAGCCTAGTGCTTTTAAGAGTCATACATGTTGTAGCATATAACGGTACTTTATTTCTTTTTATTGCTGAGCAGTGTTCCATTGTAGGGGTATATTACCTGTGGTTTATTCATTAATCAGTTAATGTCCATTTGGTTTTTTCCACTTTTTGGCCATTATGAATAATGTTGCTATGAATACACAAGTCACACGTATGTTTTCATTTCTCTTGAGTAGATGTGAAGGAGTGGAATTCTTGGGTTGCATGGCAATTATATGTTTAACATTTCTGGAACTGCCAAGCTACTTCCAAAGTGACTGTATCAGTTTTCATTCCCAATAACAAGTAAAGGGTTAACTCAGTTGGCTTGGGTGGCTCAACACCTTCACATTCCCAACAAAGCTCTGTCTCAGGACCAAACCTTGGCTGGCTCTTGGGAGGTGAACTCTTGAGTTCTTGGAATATTCTGCCTGTAAGGGTGCTTTTATACACCTGATACCTTGGGCCACCAATTTGATCAGATACTTTATGCTAACTGTGATTAACGAAGGACATCTGTTTTGCTCTGGGGTACATAGGGTCTGAGTAGCTGAGGTCAGTGGCACAGATATGGCCTGCCTACATAGCTGACTCCCAGTAAAAGTCCTGGACACCAAGTCTTGGGTGAGCTTCGCTGCTTGATAACACTTTGCATGTGTTGTCACACATCACTGCTGAAAGAATTATGTGTGTCCATGTGACTCCACTGGGAGAGGACACCTGGAAGATTGTACTTGGTTTCTCCTGGATTTCACCTGTGTGCCTTTTCCTTTTGCTGATTTTAATCTGTATTCTTTCACTGTAATAAACAGTAATCATGACTATAACAGCTTTTCTTAGTCAAGTCCTTCTAGTGAATCATTAAGGCTGAGAACCCCTGACAAACAAACCCATTTTTCTGTTTTGTTGTTCATCTTAATTGTTATTTTATAACATGTTTATAGTAGATTAAGAAATTATCTCCTATCTGCAATATAAATTATAAATATTTTTCCTAATTTATTTTTTGTCTTTTGACTTCATTTACAGTGCTTTTAGTCAATGCAAAAACTTACAACTTCTGTTGAATCTAATTTATCATTTTTATGGCATCTGTGTTTTGTGTCATAATTAGAAAGATTTTTCCCAGTCTGATTTTATTGAGATACTTTGTATATTTCCTTTAGACTTCTTAAAAATTTAAATCTTTCATCCATCAAGAATCTATTTTGGTGTAAGGTCTGAGGTAGGGACCTAAATTAATTGTTTTCAAAATGACTAGCCATTATTCCAATATCACTTATTGACTAATTAACCTTTAATCCATTAATTTGAAATGTCTCTTTTGTCATATATTAATTTTTCAAATGCATTTTGGCCTATTTTGGAATTTCTTTTGTTCCATTGATCTGTTTGATTATTCATGTAGTAGTGCCAAACTCTTTTAATGTTTCACTTTATGTTTCAGAATTTTGTAGGGCTAGTTCTCCCTTTCTTCAGCTTATTACTTTTCTGTTTCAGAAGACTCCTGGTTATTCTTGAATATTTCTGTTTTTATTTTAATTTTAAGTTTTGCTTGCATAGCTCCAAAACACATCTTATTGACATGATGAGTTAACTTGTATTAAATTTATAGATTAACCCACAAAGATGTTGAATCCTCCTACCTGAATCAGTAGCATGTTTTCTGTTTGTGCAAGTCTTTTGTTTCTCAGAGGTGTTGTAAATTTTATTTCATGTAACACTCAAGAATCTGTAGCTAAGTTTATTTTCATTTCTTTTGTTGTCTTGTCTTATCCTTCTACAATGCAGGTGAACTCTGCCTTGTGTCCTTGATTTATAGAAGCAATTGCTTTATTTAGGTTTTCTTTTTCTTGACTATATGCTTGGTTACTCATTTAACCTATGGCAACATTATTCTAAAAAGTTTTCCTCTTCTGTCATTTTTCTCTGTTCTTCACTAATTTTCTTTCCTCACAGGGTATTTATATAGATTCTAGTCTACCCTTGAATGAGAAGTTATTTTCAGGAGTAGTTATTTTCAGGAGTATTATTAAGGCGTGTGTGGGGAAGGGACGTGTGACACAGTGTTTGGTGTGTCATTGGGTTCTTTTAGTCTTTTCTTTTTCTGAGGCAACTAAGATATGACCTGCAGGACTGCTAACAATGCAGAATATTTCCTTTTCACCTGATCTCAGTGAGTTTCTTATAAATATAGTTTGTCTGCATGATTCCTCACTTCCTACATCTCACCTCACTTCTAAGTCTTGATAAACTAGGTCCATGACTCCTATTGCCAATGCACACACACATCCTTGTTATACTATTGTCTTGGAATACTGTGGGAAATTGTGCTTTGCCATATTTTTCTGAGATCTATAATGTGGTCATCTTCTCTCAGCATCTTCCCACAATCCTATTTGACCTCCCTCATATATGTGATTTGGAATTAATGACCTCTCCAACTTCCAGTGAAGATAAAGTTTTCATTTTTCTTCTTGTTGCTTTTGTTTGATTTCCAAGAGGAAAAGTAAAAATTGCCATTTTTATTTCACAATTTAAAAATGGAAAGTCTACCCTCCTTATTAATGCTTTGTTCTAATATTTTAATAATATTTAAATATGTTAAAAAAGTTTGTTCTTATGGGGCTGGAAAGAGTAGGAATTGAGGTAGAACCAGTCCTGCTTTCTGAGTTCCTTCTGATGATGTGGAGACACTCAGGTGACTTGGCTCTTTCTTCTTCTGTCAGGGAGCTCCATTTTCCTAAATTTTTAAAAGGCATAAAATTTTCCTCCCTTCTCCTTCTTCCTCTAGTTATTCATTAAGACTCTCTCTAGGCAATGAGAAAAACTGGAATAAGTTAGCTTATTTTACTTTTAGTAATTTCCTCTCTGGACCCTAATGTTGCCCTCTCTAACCTTGGACCATCAGTAAGCAATCCATGTCCATCTTTCAAAACCTATAGCACTTTCACCTTGTCATCTGAGATATATGGAAACCCATGGGCTCTGGTTCCTTAGGGTGATTCTCCTCCAAGTGGCAAATATCACTTTCATCCCACTCATTGACCAAGGCAAGTCCAGGGACTAGTCCAGATTTTAACGGGGGAGGTGCTGTAATCTTCCCCCAGGATGAGAAGGGGAAGTAAATATTGGTGAATAGTAGTACAGCCTGGCACATTAACAAACACTTGTTGAATGCTTTCTGTGTACCAAATACTTTCAAGAATATTCCACCAAGGGGGGAATTAAACTCCAAGGAGCAGGATTATATTAGCTCTGAGGTTCCACACAATGCTAAAATTCTCAGAATTATTTTTATTAAGGACATCAGAATGTTTGTCTAGTTTAAGTGCACTCATCGAACAAGTTTGATGGGAAGGGGGCAATAATATTTTGCAAGGTGGTTCACTTTGAGGGAGGGTAGAAATGATGGCGGTGGGGAAGGATGCCACAATCAGAGGACTACATAATGCAGGTGTTGGTGTCCCCTGTCCTCCACCTTCTCTGTGCACATGTGCTGTTTTATCCTGTGTTGACCCTGAGAATTCAACGCTTCTAGTCTCCTCCAAATTAATCTACAAACCTATGGCAGTCCGTTTGAGCTGCTGTAACAAAATACCACAGACTGGGTAGCTTATAAACAGCAGAAATGTATTTCTCACAGTCTGGAGGCTGAGAAGTTCAAGATCAAGGTGCCAGCCTGGCCATGTTTTGGTGAGGGCCCTCTTCTGGTTCATAGCCAGCACCTTCTTGCTGTGTCCTCACATGGTTGGAGGGGGCTAGGGAGTTCTGCAGGGTCTCTTTTATAAGACCATTATTCCCATTCATGAGGGCTTCACCCTCATGACCTAAGTAAGCACTTTCCAAAGGCCCCACCTCCTAAAACCATCACATTAGGCATTAAAATGTCAACATATAAATTGGGAGGGGGCGCAAAAATTCGGACCATCGCATTTCCCCAATATCGTATTGTTTTATATAAATTTTCCTGAAGGAAGTGGAATAAAGTGTTTACATTATACTCCTCAACCGACCAATTGGAGAACCCCTAACATGTGTTTGTTTTCTCCTGTGACTCTTTTTGGCTTCCCTGTATTAAGAGCTTCATTCTCTAGCCCTTTCATTGCTCAGGACCCAAGCTTGTTGGCTAACTTTCCATCTTCATTTCAGTTTTTCTTTCTCCTTCTTAGGAACAACAAAATTTCCTCACTTTGACTTATGCATAGGGCATTAACAACTGTTGTTTGCTGCAGTTCCCCACCCTTGGAACTTCCTCCTCTAATGACTCCTCAAAGTATTTCTTTCTAACAAAAACAACAGCCTCTCCATGAAGTGTTTTGGTGAGTAATCTCTTTTATTCCCTTCTTGTGGCATTAGTATGAGGACGCCCTTAGGAACATGAGAGGGGAAGCTGAGACAAAGTCAAATGTAATCGCAGCCTTTTGCAGAGTATCCGTGCTCATTCTGACATGCCTAGAAGCATGTACATCTTCCTCTTAGCCCTACCAGACCTTCATGCATTCAGATACAAGAACACATGGTAATTGAGTGTCAATATTTATGTGGTAAAATCTTGATTAGAAAGAGCAAGGGACTTTAGAGCTGAACAGATCTGGGCTCAGATCTCAGCTCCATTACTTCCTGGTTGAGGAAATTTTTGGTAAATTGCAAGTTGCTTAACCTCTCTCAGTTTCTCCCTCACCACACACACGCACACACACACACACACACACACACAGAGAATAAAAGTAAACACATCCTCATGTAAGGATGAAAATGAAATATACAAAGCACCTAGAACAGTGTTTGGCACTAAGTAGGTGCTCAATAAGTGGAAATTGTTATTTTCACATCCTAAAGGAAGAAATAACTACCTTTCTCACAGGCAATTTTTTAATCTTTTTCCATTACTAGCGGCTAGATATATCCAAGGTGATCATTAACTAACTTAAATTTTTAATCTTCATAGGTATAATGACCATAAAAACTCAATTCCCTCAACTTAATATAATAATTAAGTCTTGTTTTTAAAGATTTTGGCAGCTCCATTGTCAGGACAGTGGAGCCATTCTCGTCATCATTCACCAGAAAAAATTATACATGATTAATTCAGAGATTGTGGTTTAATAAAATCTGTTATAAAAATAAAACCTAACAATGGAATTGGAATTGTTTTCATATAATACTATATCCTTTGACATTCATAACTGTCCCTTGAGGTAAGTAGAGTTCATGTGATTATCTCCAGCATAGGTGAGGAAATCAAGGCTCAGACACACAAACAAAGGCCTTTGGAAGCTGAATCCTGGACTTTTCTCTACATTGTAAAAAAGTTATTAAATGACATAATGACTATAAAAAGCTTTATAAGTTATAAAGCTTTTTGAAAATATAAGTAGATATTGCAATTGTTCTTATCGTGGAGGAGACAGTCTAATAAATCCTGCAACTTGAAACTTGCCATTTCTAATTCAAACCAAAGGATTTAATTCCATTACCAAAAACTTCAAAAGTTTTAACTCTTCCCAAATACCTTCAGCTTGGTTCTCATTCTAAACTCAGGATCTACTTTTCTTCTAGGTCTGTGTAATGAAGTGGGAGTTAGAAGTGACCCAGTCTTTAAGGCCTTCTTTGGAGGCCTGGGGAAGTGGGTCATCAGGACCAAGTCCCCAGTAGGAATCAGCTAAAAGCTTTGTAAACAGAAGCCATATTTAACCCATTAAACCTTAAGTTGTGAATACAGAATTGGATATGGAGTTCTGTCTCTTCCCACAATGCCTTTTGTTCAGAGTTGAATTTAAGGACCTTACAATTTGATGACTCTTCTGCCCTGCTGTCCTACTTTCGAGCGTGTGGCAAATCCATCTCCCTACGTTATTCAGTTCTTCCAGTGAGTTGTAAGGTTGACCCAGTAGGTTCATCTCCAGGGTTATAGTCACCAGTAACTATTGAATATTAATGCATTTCTGAAAGCAGCTTGCAAGTCTATTTCACATTATTGTTTTAGTGAACTTTTGTCAGTCTGCTGTTTTTATAGAATTCCTGGAAAATAGACAATGTCTATTTCCCCTTTAGCTAAAAGTGTACTCATTTCATTTATGGAAAGAATCTAGATTATTTCTAGGTGAGTTTAATCAGTTTTGTACTTCAGAAGGGAGAATACTTTACAATCTTGAGGGAATACATTTACATGTAGATTTTTAATAAAAATCTCCAGTATCTTTCCATCAATAGACATTCTGAATAATTCTACATATCTTTCCTATTGAAGGAAAATAGAAAAATTGAAATGTCCAATTCAACTTTAAAAAAGTCTTATGAAACTGACTTAAAGCCATAGAAGCTCAACATTGGTATGTGACTGTCAACTTAGTCTTAGCTTCAAAAATTCAAGAGTTTGAAAAGCATTTATTTTTCTCTTCCATCATGTAGCAAAGGGTAGATGGTACAAGTTTTCCTGAATTACTGACAGAACTGACTAATCAGTTATCTTCTGACTAAACTTTCCTCACTATGCATGCTATTGCAATACCCAAGAGTGAGCCAGGTGCTGTCACTACCTTCTGTCTCTCTTCTCATGTCTGAGACATAGAGTGCAGATGGAGGAGAAAAGGCCATTAGAGTAAAAGAGACCCAGGGGCCATCACACTGCTGCCTCTGTATATCCCTCATCCGTTGACAGACATTGAGAATCTACCTTTAAGTTTCAGTGGGAAAGAGATTTGCTAACAACTGCATCAAGAAGATTTTAAGTAACAGTGTTAGGTAACAGTTATGGGCTGAATTGTGTCCTCCCCCTACCCAAGCCCCGAATTCATGTATTGCAGTCCTAACCCCCAGCATCTCAGAATGTGACTGTATTTGGAGGGAGGGTCTTTAAAGAGGAAATTAAGTTGAAATGAGGTCATTAAAGTGGGCCCTAATCCAATTTGCCAAGTGTCCTTATAAAATGAGGAGATTAGAACATAGACACCCACAGATGGATGACCATATGAAGACATAGGGAGAAGGTGGCCATCTACTAGCAAATCAGAGAGGCCTCAGAGGAAACCAACCCTGCTGACTGATCTTGGAGTTCTAGTCTCCAGAATTGTGAGAAAATAAATGTCTTTTTTTTAAGCTACCCAGTCTGTGGTACCTTGTTACAGCAGCCCTAGGAAACTAATACAGTAAAACTAAACATGCACACACACACACACACACACACACACACACACACACACACACACACACACACACACACACACACCCCACACACATCCACATACATTTAAATTACTTTAGAGTCCGTAAGCAGAGTTCCCAGAAATGGCAGGCCACTGCCACTGATTCTGTTGTTACTCCTGGCCCCTCTCCTACGAAAAGTTGAAAGGTGCTATTCTCTGTAATCCATTGGCCAAAGGACTATGTAAGGAACAAACATTAGTGTGATCTCTAGGTGACAAGCCCTTTGACCCTCCATCTTCAGTTCTACATCCCTCCCTGATGATAAAAGAATGGACTTGGGACTTATCTACCCCTATGATTATTGTGAGGATTACATGAGTATGTGTGCAGGGGGCAGGGAGGTATATAACTGTTAAGGACACATAGTAAGCATTATATGTTTTTCCTGTTGTTATTTTCATCATCATAGGCTTCTTGAAAGAATTTAATAAGGCAAAATATGTAAACCATAGCCCTCTCAACATTACAGGTGTCCAATAAATAAAAGCTGGTATACTGACTTGTAGTTAAGAGTACAAGCTTTGGAATCAGACAAATGTAGATTAGAATTCTGGCTCTTTTCCTTCCCTTCCCCCAAAGTCTGCTTCTCTCTCAGTGTTTTCCATCTTAGTTAATGACAATTCCATGCTTCCTGTTCCTTAGGCTAAATATCTCGGTGTCATCCGTGGTTATTCTTTTTCTTACAAGCTTCACAATCTGCCATCAAACCTTGTTGATTTTACCCAGAAACTAAACACTTTCACACCCCCTCCCCTTCCAATACCACCATGATCCAAACCACTCTCATCTCTCACCTGGCATATTGTCAATAGCATCCTAAATAGTTTTCTTATTTCTTCACCTTCTCCCTTTCATTTTGTTCTGAACACAGCAGACAGAATCCTTTTAAAACATGTCACTCCTCTGCTCAGAACCCTTCAATGGCTCTCCAAGATAAGAACCAAACCTTCAATGATCTACTTGGCTCCCATCCCCCCACATTACCTATCTGACTGCATTTCCTACTCCTTTCCCCTTGCTCACTCCACTTAGGCAACGCTGACCTTATTAGCTGCTTTTTGAAGAAAGCAGGCAGACTTCTGCCTCAGAGCCACTGCACTTGATGTTTCTTCTGCCTGGAATTTTCTTCTCTTTTTCACCACCCTCAGGTTGCAGTTTCCCTGGGAATCCTATTTAAATTTGCAAGCCTCACCTCTTTATCCTCATCTTTCTAGATTATTTTTTTCATAGATTTATCTTCTAAAACTCTCTATATTTTATTTTTTATTTTGTTAATTATTTATTATTCCCCCACTCTAATGTAATCAGTTTCTTGAGAGAAGTGACTGATATTTCTTGTGTTAACGGCTAAATTGCCAGTGTTTTGATGTATTAGAAAAGATTAAGGGGTGGATAAGAGGAGAGTTGTAAGAAATTTGAGGAGCTTCAAAAACTCAGCATGTGGGGTTTTTTAAAATTTATTTATTTTTATTTTTTGGCTGCCACTGGGTCTTCATTGCTGTGCACAGGCTTTCTCTAGTTGTGGCGAGCAGGGGCTACTCTTCATTGCTGTGCGCGGGCTTCCCATTGCGGTGGCTTCTCTTTGTGGTGGAACATGGGCTCTAGGCACGCGGGCTTCAGTACCTGTGGCACTCGGGCTCCGTAGTTGTGGCTCTCGGGCTCTACAGCGCAGGCTTGGTAGTAGTGGTGCACGGGCTAAGTTGCTCCGTGGCATATCGGGTCCTCCCGGACCAGGGATCAAACCCGTGTCCCCTGCGTTGGCAGGCAGACTCTTAACACTGCACCACCAGGGAAGTCCCCTACATGTGGGTTTTATTATTTTCACACATTCTGACACATCAGTAGTTCCAATGAGCTTTTATGATTTATACTTGAATGTCAATATATAAAAGTTTCATGGGTCAACAAGATATTTAGTTCTCTTTTTCAAAGGAACTTTCTTTTGTTGTTGTCATTTATTTTGTATATATATATATATATAAATATACCACAAAATCTCTATATATTTCACCTCAAATATATATATAGTAATAATAATAGAATCAATTTACTGTACATTTAATATATTCAAGGAATATTTTATCTTTTTAAAATATTTGAATTTCATTTTATTTTTTTATACAGCAGGTTCTTATTAGTCATCAATTTTATACACATCAGTGTATACATGTCAACCCCAATCGACCAATTCATAACACCGCCACCCCCCTGCCGCTTTCCCCCCTTGGTGTCCATACGTTTGTTCTGTACATCTGTGTCTCAATTTCTGCCCTGCAGACCAGTTCATCTGTACCAT
>NC_041224.1:121406161-121408879 GCF_002837175.3 Physeter macrocephalus | reverse complement strand
TTTTACATTTAGGTCTCTAATCCATTTTGAGTTTATTTTTGTGTATGGTGTTAGGGAGTGTTCTAATTTCATCCTTTTACATGTAGCTGTCCAGTTTTCCCAGCACCACTTATTAAAGAGACTGTCTTTTCTACATTGTATATCCTTGCCTCCTTTGTCATAGATTAGTTGACCATAGGTGCATGCGTTTATCTCTGGGCTTTCTGTCTTGTTCCATTGATCTTTGTCTTTGTCTCTGTTTCTGTGCCAGTAACATTGTCTTGATTACTGTAGCTTTGTAGTATAGTCTGAAGTCAGGGAGTCTCTCATTCCTCCAGCTCTGTTTTTTTCGCTCAAGACATTTTTGGGTATTTGGGGGTCTTTTTTGTCTCCGTACACATTTTAAGATTTTTTGTTCTAGTTCCGTAAAAAATGCTATTGGTAATTTGATAGGGATTGCATTGAATCCGTAGATTGCTTTGGGTAGTATAGTCATTTTCACAATATTGATTCTTCCAATCCAAGAACATGGTATATCTCTCCATCTGTTGGTACCATCTTTAATTTCTTTCATCAGTGTCTTATAGTTTTCTGCATACAGGTCTTTTGTCTCCCTAGGTAGGTTTATTCCTAGGTATTATATTCTTTTTGTTGCAGTGGTAAATGGGAATGTTTCCTTAATTTCTCTTTCATATTTTTCATTGTTAGTGTATAGGAATGCAAGAGATTTCTGTGCATGAATTTTGTATCCTGCAACTTTACCAAATTCATTGATTAGGTCTAGTTGTTTTCTGATGGCATCTTCAGGATTCTCTATGTATAGTACAATGTCATCTGCAAACAGTGACAGTTTTACTTCTTCTTTTCCAATTTGTATGCCTTTTATTTCTTTTTCTTCTCTGATTGCTGTCACTAAAACTTCCAAAACTATGTTGAATAATAGTGGTGAGAGTGGACATCCTTGTCTTGTTCCTGATCTAAGAGGAAATGCTTTCAGTTTTTCACCATTGAGAATGATGTTTGCTGTGCGTTTGTCCTATATGGCCTTTATTATGTTGAGGTAGGTTCCCTCTAAGCCCACTTTCTGGAGAGTTTTTATCATAAATGGGTGTTGAATTTTGTCCAAAGCTTTTTCTGCATCTATTGAGATGATCATATGGTTTTTATTCTTCAGTTTGTTAATATGGTGTTTCACATTGATTTATTTGCATATATGAAGAATCCTTGCATCCCTGGGAAAAATCCCACTTGATGATGGTGTATGATCCTTTTAATGTGTTGTTGGATTCTGTTTGCTAGTATTTTGTTGAGGATTTCTGCTTCTATATTCATCAATGATATTGGTCTGTAATTTTCTTTTTTTGTAGTATCTTTGTCTGGTTTTGGTATCAGGGTGATGGTGGCCTCGTAGAATGAGTTTGGGAGTGTTCCTTCCTGTCCCTCCCTCTTTTTCTTGATGAGTCTGGCTAATGGTTTATCAGTTATTTTTATCTTCTTAAAGAACCAGCATTTAGTTTTATGGATCTTTGCTGCTGTTTTCTTTGTTGCTATTTCATTTATTTCTGCTCTGCTCTTTATGATTTCTTTCCTTCTGCTAACTTTGGGTTTTGTTTTTTCTTCTTTCTCTAGTTCCTTTAGGTGTAGGGTTAGATTGTTTATTTGAGACTTTTCTTGTTTCTTGAGGTAGGCTGAATGTCCTATAAATATCAATTAATTCTACCTGGTCTATTGTGTCATTTAAATCTTCTGTTTCCTTATTTATTTTCAATTTGGATGATCTGTCCATTGGTGTAAGTGAGGCGTTAAAGTCCCCACTATTATTGTGTTACTGTCGAATTCCTCTTTTATAGCTGTTAGCAGTTGCCTTATGTATTGAGGTGCTTCTATGTTGTGTGCATTAATATTTATAGTTCTTGTATCTTCTTCTTGGATTGATCCCTTGATCATTTTGTAGTGTCCTTCCTTGTCTCATGTAACATTCTTTATTTTAAAGTCTATTTTATCTGATACGAGTATTGCTACTCCAGCTTTCTTTTGATTTCCATTTGCATGGAATATCTTTTTCCATCCCCTCACTTTCAGTCTGTATGTGTCCCTAGGTCTGAAGTGGGTCTCTTGTAGACAGCATATATATGGGTCTTGATTTTGTAACCAGCACGCCTGTGTCTTTTGGTTGGAGCATTTAATCCATTCACGTTTAAGGTAGTTATCGATATGTATGTTCCTATGACCATTTTCTTAATTGTTTTGGGTTTGTTTTTGTAGGTTCTTTTCTTTTGTGTTTCCCATTAGAGAAGTTCCTTTAGCATTTGTTGTAGAGCTGGTGTGGTGGTTCTGAATTCTCTTAGCTTTTGCTTTTCTGTAAAGCTTTTGATTTCTCCATCAAATCTAAATGAGATCCTTGCCTGGTAGAGTAATCATGGTTGTAGTTTCTTCCCTTTCATCACTTTAAGTATATTATGCCACTCCCTTCTGGCTTGTAAAGTTTCTGCTGAGAAATCAGCTGTTAACCTTATGAGAGTTCCCTTGTATGTTATTTGTCATTTTTCCCTTGCTGCTTTCAATAATTTTTCTTTGTCTTTTAAGTTTTGCCAATTTGATTACTATGTGTCTCAGCGTGTTTTTCCTGGGGTTTTCCTTTATGGGACTCACTGCGCTTCCTGGACTTGGGTGGCTATTTCCTTTCCCATGTTAGGGAAGTGTTCCAACTATATCTCTTCAAATATTTTCTCAGGTCCC